>NW_027594923.1:0-10000 GCF_964213995.1 Mustelus asterias | reverse complement strand
CCAGGGTTCCTGCTCCTGATCCCTGTCCAGTGATCCCTGGGTTAGAGAGAGAGGGGAAATCAGCCAGGGTTCCTGCTCCTGATCACTGTCCAGTGACCCCGAGGTTAGAGAGAGAGAGAGGGGGAAATCAGCCAGGGTTCCTGCTCCCGATCCCTGTCCAGTGATCCCTGGGTTAGAGAGAGAGGGGAAATCAGCCAGGGTTCCTGCTCCTGATCCCTGTCCAGTGATCCCTGGGTTAGAGAGAGAGGGGGAATCAGCCAGGGCTCCTGCTCCCGATCACTGTCCAGTGATCCCTGGGTTAGAGAGAGGGGAAGTCAGCCAGGGTTCATGCTCCTGATCACTGTCCAGTGACCCCTGAGAGGTGCTGGTCAGTCCAGTTTCGGTTCAGAGCTGGTAATGGTCACTCACTCTCATGGTCAGAGTTTGGCCAAAGGGTCACTCACGCTGAGAAGCCCAAACTAAACACTCGTATCAAAAATTCAAGCAACCGCCTTGACCAGACAACCCGTTTTCTTTTTTTTAAATCACCCATTTATTAAAAGCAGACACTCAGCGACCAAGAACCTACGAGATTTGAATGTGACGATGTTGACAACAGCAGACCAATCCTGTGGTAGGAAAATTGATAGATCTCCAGAGGTGTAAAAGAGAGTGCGGAGGGGGAAAAACAGGATCATAGAACATAGAACATAGAACATAGAACATTACAGCGCAGAACAGGCCCTTCGGCCCACGATGTTGCACCGACCAGTTAAAAAAAAAAAAACTGTGACCCTCCAACCTAAACCAATTTCTTTTCGTCCATGAACCTATCTACGGATCTCTTAAACGCCCCCAAACTAGGCGCATTTACTACTGATGCTGGCAGGGCATTCCAATCCCTCACCACCCTCTGGGTAAAGAACCTACCCCTGACATCGGTTCTATAACTACCCCCCCTCAATTTAAAGCCATGCCCCCTCGTGCTGGATTTCTCCATCAGAGGAAAAAGGCTATCACTATCCACCCTATCTAAACCTCTAATCATCTTATATGTTTCAATAAGATCCCCTCTTAGCCGCCGCCTTTCCAGCGAAAACAATCCCAAATCCCTCAGCCTCTCCTCATAGGATCTCCCCTCCATACCAGGCAACATCCTGGTAAACCTCCTCTGCACCCTCTCCAAAGCCTCCACATCCTTCCTGTAATGTGGGGACCAGAACTGCACACAGTACTCCAAGTGCGGCCGCACCAGAGTTGTGTACAGTTGCAACATAACGCTACGACTCCTAAATTCAATCCCCCTACCAATAAACGCCAAGACACCATATGCCTTCTTAACAACCTTATCTACTTGATTCCCAACTTTCAGGGATCTATGCACACATACACCTAGATCCCTCTGCTCCTCCACACTATTCAAAGTCCTCCCGTTAGCCCTATACTCAACACATCTGTTATTCCTACCAAAGTGAATCGGAATTGCCACGTCTCGAGAGGGAGAGAGCAGCTCTTAAATCTGCCAGATTTAAATCTCCCAGGTCGGAGGTGACGATCACGAGGGGTCACGGGCGAGAGCGGCGAAGTATAACTCAGATATTAGCGGGATGTTTTTTTACACAGAGGGTGGTGGGGGCCTGGAATGCGCTGCCAAGTAGGGTGGTGGAGGCAGGCACGCCGACATCGTTTAAGACTTACCTGGATAGTCACATGAGCAGCCTGGGGAATGGAGGGATACAAACGATTGGTCTAGTTGGACCAAGGAGCGGCACAGGCTTGGAGGGGCCGAAGGGCCTGTTTCCTGTGCTGTGCTGTTCTTTGTTTGTTCTATATCTCGCAGGAGAACACTCCGTCGAACCAGCGAAAGGTACCAAGTCAGGAAGAACTCACAGAAGAATCAACAGAGGACCTCCAGAAGTTCCCAAAAGAGACAAAGGGGGGTTGTATAATTTTTTTAAGAGTGACTGCATTTTATTACAATATATTTTTTGGTTCATGAATAGTCATTGTATTTATTTGAATGGCATTCCAGTAGAATCTTATTTGATTCGGTGTGTGTTACTTGTTTCGTTAAAGCTCCTGGTTCGTTAACTAAATAAATTGTTAAGTGTTTACTTCAAATTGAGTGTGGGGTATTTCTGTTCGTTCCCCACTCAACGTTACTGAGGGAAGTTCACACCTTCCCACTCACTTTTTAACAGATTACGAGGCGAGGGGTTCCTCTTTTGGGGGAGTCGGGGTTACTTCTCAAAAGGGGGTCCACCTCTGCGTTGTAAGAGTTACTCACTCCCGGATCGGGAAGTGGGGTGATGGTCGGTGAGGGTTTGAGGAGTTTGGTCACTGGGTCATTCACTCTCGGACCGGGAGGTGGGTGATGGCCGGAATTTGGTCAAACGGTCACTCACTCTCGGACCGGGATTGGGGTGAGGCTGGAGTTTGGTCACTGGGTCACTCACTCTCGGACCGGGAGTGGGTGATGGCCGGAATTTGGTCAAACGGTCACTCACTCTCGGACCGGGAGGGGGGTGATGGCCGGAATTTGGTCAAACGGTCACTCACTCTCGGACCGGGATTGGGGTGAGGCTGGAGTTTGGTCACTGGGTCATTCACTCTCGGACCGGGAGTGGTGATGGCCGGAGCTTGGTCAAACGGTCACTCACTCTCGGACCGGGATTGGGGTGAGGCTGGAGTTTGGTCACTGGGTCATTCACTCTCGGACCGGGAGGTGGGTGATGGCCGGAATTTGGTCAAACGGTCACTCACTCTCGGACCGGGAGGTGGGTGATGGCCGCAATTTGGTCAAACGGTCACTCACTCTCGGACCGGGATTGGGGTGAGGCTGGAGTTTGGTCACTGGGTCATTCACCCTCGGACCGGGAGGGGGTGATGGTTGGAGTTTGGTCACTGGGTCACTCACTCTCGGACCGGGAGGTGGGTGATGGCCGGAATTTGGTCCAATGGTCACTCACTCTCGGACCGGGAGTGATGATGGCCGGAATTTGGTCAAACGGTCACTCACTCTCAGACCGGGAGTGGTGATGGCCCGAATTTGGTCAAACGGTCACTCACTCTGGGGAAGGTCGGGTTTCTCGTGGATCCAGTTGTAGGTTTGTTGGATTTTCTCCGTTTCAGTGTCGCTGTAATCCCACCATCGCTCCGGCCGATTGTCCTGGTCACTGACACCTGAGAGGACAGAGAGAGAGAGAGTGGGGTCACGGGGGGGGGGTCAGAGTGACCGGGGTCACGAGGGGGACACACAGTGACCAGGGTCACGTGGGGAGGGGGGACATAGGTGGGTCACTGTTAGGAAGGGGAAAGATCAGGTACTCGAGAGGATCCCAGTGGATGTGCCCCTTAACAATAAGTACTCCTGTTTGAGTGCTGTTGGGGGGAGCAGCCTGCCTGGGGGAAGCAACAGTGGCCGTACCTCCGGCACAGAGTCCGGCCCGGCAGCTCAGAAGGGGAGGGAAAGGGAGGATGAGCAAACTGACCACAGCACCAGGATACAGGGAGCCATTCAAGTGGGGGGAGAAACAAAAAATGTCGTAGAAATTGGGGATAGTACACTTCTGGATGCTGTTGGGGGGGGGACTTAGCAGGGGTAAGCCATGGGGTACAGGTCACTGGCTCAGAGTCTGTCCTTGTGGCTCAGAAGGGAAGGGGGGAGAGGAGGAGAGGATTAGTCATTGGGGCCTCCATAGTTAAAGGGACGGATCGGAGATTCTGCGGGAATGAGAGAGACTCGCGGTCGGTGTGTTGCCTCCTAAGAGCCAGAGTCCGCGATGTCTCCGATCGTGTTTTCGATATAAGAACATAAGAAATAGGAGCAGGAGTAGGCCATCTGGCCCCTCGAGCCTGCCCCGCCATTCAATAAGATCATGGCTGATCTGACGTGGATCAGTACCACTTACCCGCCTGATCCCTATAACCCCTAATTCCCTTACCGATCAGGAATCCATCCATCCGCGCTTTAAACATATTCAGCGAGGTAGCCTCCACCACCTCAGTGGGCAGAGAATTCCAGAGATTCACCACCCTCTGGGAGAAGAAGTTCCTCCTCAACTCTGTCTTAAACCGACCCCCCTTTATTTTGAGGCTGTGTCCTCTAGTTTTAACTTCCTTACTAAGTGGAAAGAATCTCTCCGCCTCCACCCTATCCAGCCCCCGCATTATCTTATAAGTCTCCATAAGATCCCCCCTCATCCTTCTAAACTCCAACGAGTACAAACCCAATCTCCTCAGCCTCTCCTCATAATCCAAACCCCTCATCTCCGGTATCAACCTGGTGAACCTTCTCTGCACTCCCTCCAATGCCAATATATCCTTCCTCATATAAGGGGACCAATACTGCACACAGTATTCCAGCTGCGGCCTCACCAATGCCCTGTACAGGTGCATCAAGACATCCCTGCTTTTATATTATATCCTTAAGGGGAACCAGCTCCAAGTTGTGGTTCACATAGGCACCCAAGACATAGGTAGGAAAAGGGATGGGGATGTAAGGCAGAAATTCAGGGAGTTAGGGTGGAAGCTTAGGGCTAGAACAAACAAAGTTGTTATCTCTGGTTTGTTACCCGTACCACGGGATAGTGAGGAGAGGAATAGGGAGAGAGAGCAGTTGAACACGTGGTTACAGGGATGGTGCAGGAGGGAGGGATTCAGATACCTGGACAATTGGGGCTCTTTCTGGGGTAGGTGGGACCTCTACAAACAGGATGGTCTGCACCTGAACCAGAGGGGTACCAATATCTTGGGGGGGGGGGGCAAAATTTGCTAGTGCTCTTCGGGAGGGTTTAAACTAATTCAGCAGGGGGGTGAGTACCTGAATTGTAGCTCCAGTGTACAGGAGGTTGAGAGTAGTGAGGTCATGGATGAGGTTTCAGAGTCGTAGGAGTGTACCGGCAGTCAGGAAGGTGGTTTGAAGTGTGTGTACTTCAACGCCAAGAGAATCCGGAATAAGGTGGGTGAACTTGCAGCATGGGTTGGTCCCTGGGGCTTCGATGTTGTGGCAATCTCGGAGACATGGATAGAGCAGGGACAGGGATGGTTGTTGCAGGTTCCGGGGTTTAGATGTTTCAGTAAGTGCAGGGAAGGTGGTAAAAGAGGGGGAGGTGTGGCATTGTTAGTCAAGGACAGTATTACGGTGGCAGAAAGGATGTTTGATGAGGACTCGTCTATTGAGGTAGTTTGGGCTGAGGTTAGAAACAGGAAAAGAGAGGTCACCCTGTTGGGAGTTTTTTATAGACCTCCGAAAAGTTCCAGAGATGTAGAGGAAAGGATTGCAGAGACGATTCTGGATAGGAGCGAAAGTAACAGGGTAGTTGTACTGGGGGACTTTAACTTTACAAATATTGACTGGAAAAGCTATAGTTCGAGTACTTTAGAGGGGTCGGTTTTTGTTCAATGTGTGCAGGAAGGCTTCCTGACACAGTATGTAGATAGGCCAACAAGAGGCGAGGCCACATTGGATTTGGTACTGGGTAATGAACCAGGCCAGGTGTTAGATTTGGAGGTAGGTGAGCACTTTGGTGACAGTGACCACAATTCGATTACGTTTACCTGAGCAATGGAAAGGGATAGGTATATACCGCAGGGCAAGAGTTATAGCCGGGGGAAAGGAAATTATGATGCGATTTGGCGAGATTTAGCTGGCGTAGGTTGGGGAAGGAAACTGCAGGGGATGGGCACAATTGTAATGTGGAACTTGTTCAAGGAACAGCTACTGCGCGTCCTTGATAAATATGTACCTGTCAGGCAGGGAGGAAGCAGACGAGCGAGGGAACCGTGGTTTAAGAAGGAGGTTGAATCTCTTGTGAAGAGAAAGAAGGAGACTTATGTTAAGATGAGACGTGAAGGCTCAGTTAGGGCGCTTGAGAGTTACAAGTTAGCCAGGAAGGACCTAAAGAAAGAGTTAAGAGGAGCCAGGAGGGGACATGAGAAGTCTTTGGCAGGTAGGATCAAGGAAAACCCTAAAGCTTTCTATAGGTATGTCAGGAGTAAAAGAATGGCTAGGGTAAGATTAGGGCCAGTCAAGGACAGGAGTGGGAAGTTGTGCTTGGAGTCTGAAGAGATAGGAGAGGCACTAAATGAATATTTTTCGTCGGTATTCACACTGGAGAGGGACAGTGTCGAGGGGAGTACTGAGATGCAGGCTGTTGGACTGGATGGGATTGAGGTTCATTGAGGAGGTGTTAGCAATTCTGGAAAGGGTAAAAATAGATAAGTCCCCTGGGCCGGATGGGATTTATCCTAGGATTCTCTGGGAGGCTCGAGAGGAGATTGCAGAGCCTTTGGCTTCGATCTTTGGGTCGTCATTGTCTACAGGAACAGTGCCAGAAGACTGGAGGATAGCAAATGTTGTCCCCTTGTTCAAGAAGGGGAGTAGGGACAACCCTGGTAATCATAGACCGGTGAGCCTTACTTCTGTTGTGGGCAAAGTATAAGAGATAGGGTTTATAATCACCTAGAAAGGAATAATTTGATTAGGGATAGTCAGCACGGTTTTGTGAAGGGTAGGTCGTGCCTCACAAACCTTATTGAGTTCTTTGAGAAGGTGACCAAAGAGGTGGATGAGGGTAAAGCGGTTGATGTGGTGTATATGGATTTCAGCAAAGCGTTTGATAAGGTTCCCCATGGTAAGCTTTTGCAGACAATCCGGACACATGGGATTGAGGGTGATTTAGTGGTTTGGATCAGGAATTGGCTAGCTGTAAGAAAACAGAGGGTGGTGGTTGATGGGAAATATTCATCCTGGAGTTCAGTTACTAGTGGTGTACGGCAAGGATCTGTTTTGGGGCCACTGCTGTTTGTCATTTTTATTAATGACCTGGATGAGGGCGTAGAAGGATGGATTAGTAAATTTACGGATGACACTAAAGTCGGTGGAGTTGTAGACAGTGCGGAGGGAAGTGGCAGGTTACAGAGGGACATAGATAAGCTGCAGAGCTGGGCTGAGAGGTGGCAAATGGAGTTTAATGCGGAAAAGTGTGAGGTGATTCACTTTGGAAGGAGTAACAGGAATACAGAGTACTGGGCTAATGGTAAGATACTTGGTAGTGTGGATGAACAGAGGGATCTGGGTGTCCATGTGCATAGATCCCTGAAAGTTGGCACCCAGGTTGATAGGGTTGTTAAGAAGGCGTACGGTGTGTTAGCTTTTATTGGTAGAGGGATTGAGTTTCGGAGCCAGGAGGTCATGCTGCAACTGTACAAAACTCTGGAGCGGCCGCACTTGGAGTATTGCGTACAGTTCTGGTCGCCGTATTGTAGGAAAGATGTGGAAGTGTTGGAAAGGGTGCAGGGGAGATTTACCAGGATGTTGCCTGGTATGGTGGGAAAATCGTCTGAGGAAAGGCTGAGGGGCTTGAGGTTGTTTTCGTTAGAGAGAAGAAGGTTAAGAGGTGACTTAATAGAGGCATACAAGATGATCAGAGGATTAGATAGGGTGGATAGTGAGAGCCTTTTTCCTCGGATGGTGTTGGCTAACACGAGGGGACATAGCTTTAAATTGAGGGGTGAGAGATATAGGACAGATGTTAGAGGTAGGTTCTTTACTCAGAGAGTAGTAAGGGCGTGGAATGCCCTGCCTGTAGCAGTAGTGGACTCGTCAACGTTGAGAGCATTCAAATGGTTATTGGATAAACATGTGGATGATATTGGAATAGTGTAGATTAGAGGGGCTTTAGATTGGTTCCACTGGTCGGCACAACATCGAGGGCCGAAGGGCCTGTACTGCGCTGTAATGTTCTTTACAGTGACCGAGGTCACGTGAGGGGGGGGAAGAGACAGAGTGACCGGGGTCACACGACTGGGGTCACGGGGGGGGGGGGCGGGGACACACACAGTGACCAGGGTCACGGGGTGGACACAGCGACGGGGGTGACACACAGCCACCGGGGTCTCAGCAACTAGGGTCACGGGTTGGGGGGGGGGTATTATTCTGACCTGGCCGAACAGCAGCCACAAGAGCGCACAGCAAGATCCCACAGTAACTGGATCCTATCCACATTCTGGCTGAGCGATTGGCAGACTGCGTGGGGGGGGGGGGGGGGGGGGGGGGGGCGACTCCCAATCCCCTCCCCCAGACTGCCCACCCCTCCTGTGACCTCTGAGCCCAGTCATTGACCTCACAGAGGGATGAGGTCACAGTGACCTCACACTTACCCTGAGGCGCATTCTTCTGTCTCCAACAACAATCCAATTGCGAGTGTGAAAGCTTCGATCGAACCTGCCTCCCCCAACACTCCCTCAGACTAGGGGGGGGGGGGGCGATCCCAGATCCTAACCTCTCGGTGTGTGAGAAACTCTCTCCTTGTGTCTTCCCAAGACTCCCTCAGACTGGATTCCAGATCCGAACCGCTCGGTGAGTGAGAAACTCTCTCCTTGTGTCTCTCCCCCCCGCCACCACACTCTCTCTCAGCCTAACCGCTCGCTGCGTGAAAGGTTCTCTCCGTACCTCCCTGGGGGAAGAGGGGCATCACTCGAGGGGCGTATTTGGGAGCCAGGCAGAGGGGGGAAGAAACACAGACACAGGACGGTAGATATCAGAGTAATTTTATTTGAGTTGCTTTGTCCCCCAGAGGAAACTCCTCTGACAAACGGGAGAGAGACGGGGCAGGGATGCGGAAAGTTCGCAGAAGAAGTCTGCAGCGAGATGCGTCTATAATAAAGGGAGTTTAAAACCCCCTCGACCCCCACACTAACTGGGAGACCTTCGGCCCCTGGCCGGAGGGGTCAGGGGTCGTGCGTCCTCCCCAGGGAGCGGAAAACAAAAATTAATCGCAAGCGAAACGGTCGTGAGGGTGTCCCCGGGAGCCAAGTCGGAGTTTGCGGCTGTCCCTCTCTCTCTCTCCGTCTCTCTCTCTCCGTCTCGCTCACTCGCTCCCCCCTCGTTGGCCGGTGACAGCGGTCAGTGGCATTCCCAGCATGCCCCGGGCAGTGGAGAAGAGGTTGATGGGAGTGGATCCGTCTGTGATCAGAGTGGACTGGAGTCCAAGACCCTGGAGCAGTTTAACCTGAAAATGAACACACACCGGGTAAGTGACCAACTGACCAGTGAGTGACCGACTGACCCACTCCTCCCCCCCCCCACCTCACCCTGAGCGAACATCCCCGCCACCACCCCTCCCGAATAACACTCCCCCTTGGGTCAAACACCACACAGGAGGCCATTCAGCCCTCTCTCTCTCTCCAGCCTGTTACACAGGGACAGGAGAAGGCCATTCAGCCCTCTCTCTCCCCAGCCTGTTACACAGGAGGAGGCCATTCAGCCCCTCTCTCTCCCCAGCCTGTTACACAGGAACAGGAGGAGGCCATTCAGCCCCTCTCTCTCCCCAGCCTGTTACACAGGAGGGAGGCCATTCAGCCCCTCTCTCTCCCCAGCCTGTTACACAGGATGAGGCCATTCAGCCCCTCTCTCTCTCTCCAGCCTGTTACACAGGAACAGGAGGAGGCCATTCAGCCCCTCTCTCCCCAGCCTGTTACACAGGATGAGGCCATTCAGCCCCTCTCTCTCTCCAGCCTGTTACACAGGAACAGGAGGAAGCCATTCAGCCCCTCTCTCTCCCCAGCCTGTTACACAGGAGGCCATTCAGCCCCTCTCTCTCTCCAGTCTGTTACACAGGAGGCCATTCAGCCCCTCTCTCTCCAGCCTGTTACACAGGAACAGGAGGAGGCCATTCAGCCCCTCTCTCTCCAGCCTGTTACACAGGAACAGGAGGAGGCCATTCAGCCCCTCTCTCTCCAGCCTGTTACACAGGAACAGGAGGAGGCCATTCAGCCCCCTCTCTCTCCAGCCTGTTACACAGGAGGAGCCATTCAGCCCTCTCTCTCCAGCCTGTTACACAGGAGGAGGCCCATTCAGCCCCTCTCTCTCTCTCCAGCCTGTTACACAGGAGGAGCCATTCAGCCCTCCTCTCGGCCTGTGACACGGGGTTGGGTGCTGATCGGGGAGTGGGTCTCCGGGTGGGGCGGGGTACGTACCTGGAGTTCGGGACCAGACAGGGCAATGTCTTTAATAGTT
>NW_027594922.1:0-10000 GCF_964213995.1 Mustelus asterias | reverse complement strand
TTGTATGCCTCTATTAAGCCACCTCTTAACTTTCTTCTCTCTAACGAAAACAACCTCGAGTCCCTCAGCCTTTCCTCATACGATTTTCCCACCATGCCAGGCAACATCCTGGTAAATCTCCTCTGCACCCTTTCCAACACTTCCACATCTTTCCTATAATGCGGCGACCAGAACTGTACGCAATACTCCAAATGCGGCCGCACCAGAGTTTTGTACAGTTGCAGCATGACCTCCTGGCTCCGAAACTCAATCCCTCTACCAATAAAAGCTGACACACCGTACGCCTTCTTCACAACCCTATCAAGTGGAGTGTACATCATTCAACCCATCGAGCTTCCTCCGCCAAATTACAAAGGAAACTGATAGCCAAGTTCCGCACACACGAGGACAGCCTCAACCGGGATATTGGGTTTATGTCACAATATTTGTAACTCCCACAGTTGCCTGGACCTGCAGAGTTTCACTGGCTGTCTTGTCTGGAGACAATACACATCTTTTTAGCCTGTCTTGATGCTCTCTCCACTCACATTGTTTTGTTTCTTAAAGACTGGATTAGTTGTAAGTATTCGCATTCCAACCATTATTCATGTAAATTGAGTCTGTGTCTTTATAAGTTCTGTTTGTGAACAGAATTCCCACTCACCTGAAGAAGGGGCTTAGAGCCTCGAAAGCTTGTGTGGCTTTTGCTACCAAATAAACCTGTTGGACTTTAACCTGGTGTTGTTAAACTTCTTACTGTAATTACAAAGGGACCATAGATAGGCTGAAAAGCCCCAGGTCTTTTCCCCCAGGGTAAGGGAGTCCAAAACTAAAGTTTAAAGTTTATTTACTTATTCGTCACAAGTAAGAGTTTACATTAACACTGCAATGAAGTTACTGTGAAAATCCCCTAGTCGCCACACTCCGGCGCCTGTTCGGTTAAAATGAGGGAGAATTTAGCATGACCAATGACACCTAACCAGCACGTCTTTCAGACTGTGGGAGGAAACCGGAGCACCCGGAGGAAACCCACGCAGACACGGGGAGAATGTGCAGATTCCACACAGACAGTGACCCGAGCCGGGAATCGAACCCGGGTCCCTGGCGCTGAGAGGTAGCAGTGCCAACCACTGTGCCGTCCTGGCCTTGGAAATCTATCGGCCGTTCCTTCACTTTTAGCTGGGGTACAAATCCTGGAACTCCCTCCCTAACGGCACTGTGGGTGTTACCCACACCACACGGGGACTGCAGCGGGTTCGAGAAGGGGCGGCTCACCCACCACCTTCTCGAGGGGCAATTAGGGACGGGTATTGGATAGGCGGTTATTGGATAGGCACATGGAGCACACCAGGATGATAGGGAGTGGGATAGCTTGATCTGGGTTTCGGACAAAGCTCGGCACAACATCGTGGGCCGAAGGGCCTGTTCTGTGCTGTACTGTTCTATGTTCTATGTAACAAACACTGGGGCCCGGCCAGCGACTCCGGTAAATAATTTAAAAACTGGAGGCTGAGTTTGGGGTGATGGAAACGCTGGGGATCACTGGGATCACTGGGTGGCACGGTAGCACAGTGGTTAGCCCTGCTGCCTCAACTATGAAAGTTGGCATATGATGTGGCAGTTGTATAGAACGTTGGTTCGGCCACATTTGGAATACTGCGCCCAGTTCTGGTCGCCGCACTACCAGAAGGACGTGGAGGCTTTGGAGAGAGTGCAGAGGAGGTTTACCAGGATGTTGCCTGGTATGGAGGGTCGTAGCTATGAGGAGAGACTGGGTAAACTGGGGTTGTTCTCACTGGAAAGACGGAGGATGAGGGGAGACTTAATAGAGGTGTATAAAATTATGAAAGGCATAGATAGGGTGAACGGTGGGAAGCTTTTCCCCAGGTCGGTGGTGACGAACACAAGGGGTCACGGGTTCAAGGTGAGGGGGGGGGGGGGAGGTTCAACACAGATGTCAGGGGGACGTATTTTACACAGAGGGTGGTGGGGGCCTGGAATGCGCTGCCGGGCAAGGTGGTGGAGGCGGACACACTGGGAACGTTTAAGACTTATCTAGATAGCCACACGAACGGAGTGGGAATGGAGGGATACACAAGAATGGTCTAGTTGGGCACATGAGCGGCGCGGGCTTGGAGGGCCGAAGGGCCTGTTCCTGTGCTGTATTGTTCTTTGTTCACAGTGCCAGGGACCCGGGTTCGATTCCCGGCTTGGGTCACTGTCTCTGTGGAGTTTGCATGTTCTCCCTGTGGGTTTCCTCCGGGTGCTCCGGTTTCCTCCCACAGTCCGAAAGATGGCACGGTAGCACAGTGGGTTAGCACTGCTGCTTCACAGCTCCAGGGTTCCAGGTTTGATTCCCGGCTCGGGTCACTGTCTGTGTGGAGTTTGCACATTCTCCTCGTGTCTGCGTGGGTTTCCTCCGGGTGCTCCGGTTTCCTCCCACAGTCCAAAGATGTGCGGGTTAGGTTGATTGGCCAGGTTAAAAAATTGCCCCCTAGAATCCTGAGATGCGTAGGTTAGAGGGATTAGCGGGTAAATATGTGGGGGTAGGGCCTGGGTGGGATTGTGGTCGGTGTAGACTCGATGGGCCGAATGGCCTCCTTCTGCACTGTAGGGTTTCTATGATTTCTATGATGTGCAGGTTCGGTGGATTGGCCGTGCTAAATTGCCCCTTAAGTATCAGGGGATTAGCAGGGTAGATAAGGTTTATGGGAATAGGGCCTGGGTGGTATTGTGGTTGGTACAGAATCGATGGGCCGAATGGCCTCCTCCTGTACTGTAGGGAATCTATGATTCTATATATATCTCGGGTAATAAATGCTGGGCCCAGCCAGTGATGTACAGATCCCGTGAATGAATTTTTTAAACAAATAAAGGGGTTTACTCTCCCAAACAAAATGGCCAAGTGCTGGATTTGCGTAAAAAACCCCGCTGGTTTCCGTGAGCGGGATTTTCAGAATGAATCTCCGACACTGCAGAGTGCCCAAGCGGGATTCACGCCGAAACTCAGTGAGCGGGGGCGATTCCCACGGGATTCCCGCTGACTTGGGAGTCCTAGTCCAGGATTCTCTAAAGGTAAACTCGCAGGTTGAGTCCGTAATTAAGAAAGCAAATGTAATGTTGTCATTTATCTCAAGAGGCTTGGAATACAAAAGCAGGGATGTACTTCTGAGGCTTTATAAAGCACTGGTTAGGCCCCATTTGGAGTACTGTGAGCAATTTTGGGCCCCACACCTCAGGAAGGACATACTGGCACTGGAGCGGGTCCAGCGGAGATTCACACGGATGATCCCGGGAATGGTAGGCCTGACATACGATGAACGTCTGAGGATCGTGGGATTGTATTCATTGGAGTTTAGGAGGTTGAGGGGAGATCTGATAGAAACTTACAAGATAATGAACGGCTTCGATAGGATGGACGTAGGGAAGTTGTTTCCATTAACAGGGGAGACTAGGACGCGGGGGCACAGCCTTAGAATAAAAGGGAGTCACTTTAGAACAGAGATGAGGAGAAATTTCTTCAGCCAGAGAGTGGTGGGTCTGTGGAATTCATTGCCACAGAGGGCTGTGGAGGCCGAGACGTTGAGCGTCTTCAAGACAGAAATTGATAAATTCTTGATTTCTCGAGGAATTAAGGGCTATGGGGAGAGAGCGGGTAAATGGAGTTGAAATCAACCATGATTGAATGGTGGAGTGGACTCGATGGGCCGAATGGCCTTACTTCCGCTCCTATGTCTTATGGTCTTATGAGCGGGGCCACTGCGCACGGGCCGCTCTGTCAGCGCTGAGATCGCCGCATGCGCACTGCCAGCCTCCCGATCGTTCGCCAACCCCGCATCGCTGCGTCTCTGACCTCCCCCACGTCCCGATCGCTGGCCTCCCGGACCTCTCCAGGCCAGCCCCGATGTTTCACCTCACTCACCCCACCCCGCCAGCCCTGATCTCCCTGAACCCCTCCCCCCCCCCCCCGGAGGTCCCGATCTCCCCCCACAACCCTGGCAGCAGCGGCCCCTCCCTTGCTACCCAGGTGGCTGCCCCGATCACCCGCTTCCCTCCCTTTCCCACAGATTCCTAGTGCCGAGTGGCAACAGGAACCTCCTAGAATCATAGAAACCCTACAGTGCAGAAGGAGGCCATTCGGCCCATCGAGTCTGCACCGACCACAATCCCACCCAGGCCCTACCCCCACATATTTACCCGCTAATCCCTCTAACCTACGCATCCCAGGACTCTAAGGGACAATTTTTAACCTGGCCAATCAACCTAACCCGCACATCTTTGGACTGTGGGAGGAAACCGGAGCACCCGGAGGAAACCCACGCAGACACGAGGAGAATGTGCAAACTCCACACAGACAGTGACCCCGAGCCGGGAATCGAACCCGGGACCCTGGAGCTGTGAGGCAGCAGTGCTAACCCACTGTGCTACCGTGCCATACCGTGTCACACAGACAGTGACCCGAGCCGGGAATCCTCAACCCCCACCGATCACCCCATCTCCCCCCCCCCCCCCCCCCCCCCCCCCGCCCCTATAGGCCTTTTGCCTCAACAGGCCCCACCCCCACTCACCCCCACCCTCTTAGCGCTACCTGACGCCTGGTGTGTAATGCCATGGTGCCCACCAGGCAGTGTCATGGGGGGGTCTCTTGGGCATTGCTGCGCTTTGCTTCTCAGGCAGTGCCAGGGTGCCAGGCTGGCTCTGCCAGGCTGGCAATGCCAAGAGGCATCCTCTCTCCTTACCTCCGTGGAACCCACTTCACTCCAATGGGGTCAGGCCGCCAGCTCTCCATGAGTGGGGAGCTGCTGCAAACCCCGCTGGAGTGAAACATTCCTGGCGGGGTGATGGGGGGAGGGGTTAGCGGGTCCGGAGACTTCAGTCCCAGGCCCGCTAATGGGAGTTAGATTGAAATTTAAGTATGCAAATCAGCTCAGGGGCGGCACGGTAGCGCAGTGGTTAGCAGTGCTGCTTCACAGCTCCAGGGTCCCGGGTTCGATTCCCGGCTCGGGTCGCTGTCTGTGTGGAGTTTGCACATTCTCCCCGTGTCTGCGTGGGTTTCCTCCGGGTGCTCCGGTTTCCTCCCACAGTCCAAAGATGTGCGGGTTAGGTTGATTGGCCAGGTTAAAAAAAAAATTGCCCCTTGGAGTCCTGAGATGTGTAGGTGAGCGGGATTAGTGGGTAAATATGTGGGGTAGGGCCTGGGTGGGATTGTGGTCGGTGCAGACTCGATGGGCCGAATGGCCTCCTTCTGCACTGTAGGGTTTCTATGATTTCTATGATTTCTATGATTTCTATGATTTCTGGTAAACCTTTCCTGAACATGGATAACAGGTGTAACTGGGGTGATCAGTAAGTTTGCGGACGACACGAAAATGGCTGGACTTGCGGATAGTGAGGAACATTGTCAGAGGCTACAGAAGGATATAGATAGGCTGGAAATTTGGGCAAAGAAATGGCAGATGGAGTTCAATCCTGATAAATGCGAAGTGATGCATTTTGGTAGAACTAACGTAGGGGGGAGCTATACGATAAATGGCAGAATCATAAAGGGTGTAGATACGCAGAGGGACCTGGGTGTGCAAGTCCACAGATCCTTGAAGGTGACATCACAGGTGGAGAAGGTGGTGAAGAAGGCATATGGCGTGCTTGCCTTTATAGGACGGGGCATAGAGTATAAAAGTTGGGGTCTGATGTTGCGGTTGTACAGAACGTTGGTTCGGCCGCATTTGGAATACTGCGCCCAGTTCTGGTCGCCACACTACCAGAAGGACGTGGAGGCTTTGGAGAGAGTGCAGAGGAGGTTTACCAGGATGTTGCCTGGTATGGAAGGACTTAGTTATGAGGAGAGATTGGGTAAACTGGGGTTGTTCTCACTGGAAAGACAGAGGATGAGGGGCGACCTAATAGAGGTGTATAAAATTATGAAAGGCATAGATTGGGTGAACAGTGGGAAGCTTTTTCCCAGGTCGGTGGTGACGTTCACGAGGGGTCATAGGTTCAAGGTGAGGGGGGGGGGAGGTTTAACACGGATATCAGAAGGACGTATTTTACACAGAGGGTGGTGGGGGCCTGGAATGCGCTGGCGGGCAAGGTGGTGGAGGCGGACACACTGGGAACGTTTAAGACTTATCTAGATAGCCACATTGAACGGAGTGGGAATGGAGGGATACAAAAGAATGGTCTAGTTTGGACCAGGGAGCGGCGCGGGCTTGGAGGGCCGAAGGGCCTGTTCCTGTGCTGTATTGTTCTTATCTTAAATACACACAACCATTCAAGTGAGAGGATGAAATAAGTTGCTCCCCTCACCATCCCCCCGCCCTATTCTGCACCCTCTCCTTTCCTTCTCCCCTATGTACTCTACGGGGACAGCACGGTGGCACAGTGGTTAGCGCTGCTGCCTCACAGCGCCAGAGACCCGGGTTCGATTCCCGGCTCGGGTCACTGTGTAGAGTTTGCACATTCTCCTCGTGTCTGCGTGGGTTTCCTCCGGGTGCTCCGCTTTCTTCCCACAGTCTGAAAGACGTGCTGGTTAGGGTGCATTGGGCCGTGCTAAATTCTCCCTCAGTGGAACCCGAACAGGTGCCGGAGTGTGGCGACGAGGGGGATTTTCACACTAACTTCATTGCAGTGTTAATGTAAGTCTACTTGTGACACTAATAAATAAACCTTAACTTAAAATAAAATTAATGCATGGTATGTTTTGTCTACGGTGCAGAAAACAGCCCATCACACCTGACAACAAGAACGCGTCCTCACCCCCCCACGCAAACACCACAGTTAAGAAAATCCACCAATGCCTCTACTTTCTCAGAAGACTAAGGAAATTTGGCATGTCCGCTACGACTCTCACCAACTTTTACAGATGCACCATAGAAAGCATTCTTTCTGGTTGTATCACAGCTTGGTATGGGCTCCTGCTCTGCCCAAGACCGCAAGGAACTACAAAGGGTCGTGAATGTAGCCCAATCCATCACGCAAACCAGCCTCCCATCCATTGACTCTGTCTACACTTCCCGCTGCCTCGGGGAAAAGCAGCCAGCATCATCAAGGACCCCACGCACCCCGGACATTCTCTCTTCCACCTTCTTCCGTTGGGAAAAAGGTACAAAACTGAGGTCACGCACCGACCGACTCAAGAACAGCTTCTTCCCTGCTGCCGTCAGACCTTTGAATGGACCGACCTTATATTCAGCTGATCTTTCTCTCCACCCTAGCTATGACTGTAACACTACATTCTGCACCCTCTCCTTTCCTTCTCTATGAATGGTATGCTTTGTCTGTATAGCACGCGAGAAACAATACTTTTCACTGTATCTGAATCATAGAAATCATAGAAACCCTACAGTGCAGAAAGAGGCCATTCGGCCCATCGAGTCTGCACCGACCACAATCCCACCCAGGCCCTACCCCCATATCATAGAAATCATAGAAACCCTACAGTGCAGAAGGAGGCCATTCGGCCCATCGAGTCTGCCCTACCACAATCCCACCCAGGCCTACCCCCACATATTTTACCCGCTAATCCCTCTAACCTACGCATCACAGGACTCTAAGGGGCAATTTTTACCTGGCCAATCAACCTAACCCGCACATCTTTGGACTGCGGGAGGAAACCGGAGCACCCGGAGGAAACCCCAGCAGACACGAGGAGAATGTGCAAACTCCACACAGACAGTGACCCGAGCCGGGAATCGAACCCAGGTTCCTGGAGCTGTGAAGCAGCAGTGATAACCACTGTGCCACCCTGCCGCCCTTGAGTATAATCAAGGATCCCCACGCACCCCAGACATCCTCTCTTCCATTTTCTTCCATTGGGAAAAAGGTACAAAACTGAGGTCACGTACCAACTGACTCAAGAACAGCTTCTTCCCTGCTGCTGTCAGACTGTTGAATGGACCCCTACCTTATATTAAGTTGATCTTTCTCTCCACTCGAGCTGTGACTGTAACACTACATTCTGCACCCTCTCCTTTCCTTCTCTATGAACGGTATGCTTCGTCTGTATAGCGCGCGAGAAACAATACTTTTCATTGTATCTGAATGCATGTGACAATAATGTAATCAAATCAAGTCAAAAACTAACACCCAGTGAGAGGGAGGCAAACAGAAAGAGGGAAGTGGGAACAGGCAGACAGAAAGAGAGAGACAGAGTGAGAGAGAGAGACAGAGTGAGAGAGAGAGACAGAGTGAGAGAGAGAGACAGAGTGAGAGAGAGACAGAGTGAGAGAGAGAGACAGAGTGAGAGAGAGAGACAGAGTGAGAGAGAGACAGAGTGAGAGAGACAGAGACAGAGAGAGACAGAGTGAGAGAGACAGAGACAGAGAGAGACAGAGTGAGAGAGACAGAGTGAGAGAGACAGAGTGAGAGAGACAGAGAGAGAGAGAGAGAGAGACAGAGAGAGAGACAGAGTGAGAGAGAGACAGAGTGAGAGAGACAGAGACAGAGAGAGACAGAGTGAGAGAGACAGAGACAGAGAGAGACAGAGTGAGAGAGACAGAGTGAGAGAGACAGAGTGAGAGAGAGACAGAGAGAGAAACCGGGTGACAGAGAGCAAACATTACCTGGTAGCTGACAGAGGAGCTGGAGGTGATGCCTTATCGCCCCGTTCGCCGGATTGTTCTCCCTAAAACTCAAAACCCCCCAAAGGCCGGTCCCAACTCCTTATCCTCCTACCCACAGTCACCACCTCACCTCCCACCCCCCCAACAATTTACAAATGTCTCGCAACTCCTCTCCAACCCGCGCAGCCCTTGACAAAGCAGAGAAGCACTGGGACGACAGAGGGCGAGGAACATTCAAAACTTCCGTCCAAACTCTGCCAAATGTGGAAAGGGGAAGGGCAAGAGGAGGTTGGGGGGGACGTGCAGGGACACAAGGCTCAAGCAGGAAGGAACAAGATCCCCGCCCACCGTTCTGTCATCAGGGTTGGCACCAATGGGCAAGAAGAGGCCCGCCCTTATCAGCCAATGGCAGGACGGCGGTCGGTGCCAATTAACATGTCACCAATTGGATGGAAATCCCCAAACAAACTCGGCACAGGCAAATCCCTCCTCCCCTCCTCCCCACTCCCCTCCCCACTCCCTCAACCATCCCCTCCTCCCCTCCTCCCCACTCCCTCAACCATTCCCTCCTCCCCACTCCCTCAACCATTCCCTCCCCCTCCTCCCCACTCCCTCAACCATTCCCTCCTCCCCTCCTCCCCACTCCCTCAACCATTCCCTCCTCCCCACTCCCTCAACCATTCCCTCCTCCCTCCTCCCCACTCCCTCAACCATTCCTCCTCCCCTCCTCCCCACTCCCCTCAACCATTCCCTCCTCCCCTCCTCCCCACTCCCTCAACCATTCCTCCTCCCCTCCTCCCCACTCCCTCAACCCATTCCCTCCTCCCCTCCTCCCCACTCCCTCAACCATTCCCTCCTCCCCTCCTCCCCACTCCCTCAACCATTCCCTCCTCCCTCCTCCCCACTCCCTCAACCACTTCCCTCCTCCCCACTCCCTCAACCATTCCCTCCTCCCCACTCCCTCAACCATTCCCTCCTCCCCTCCTCCCCACTCCCTCAACCATTCCCTCCTCCCCTCCTCCCCACTCCCTCAACCATTCCCTCCTCCCACTCCCTCAACCATTCCCTCCTCCCTCCTCCCCACTCCCTCACCATTCCCTCCTCCCCACTCCCTCAACCATTCCCTCCTCCCCTCCTCCCCACTCCCTCAAGCATTCCCTCCTCCCCTCCTCCCCACTCCCTCAACCATTCCCTCCTCCCCTTCTCCCCACTCCCTCAACCATTCCCTCCTCCCTCCTCCCCACTCCCTCAACCATTCCCTCCTCCCCTCCTCCCCACTCCCACAACCATTCCCTCCTCCCCTCCTCCCCACTCCCTCAACCATTCCCTCCTCCCCTTCTCCCCGCTCCCTCAACCATTCCCTCCTCCCCTTCTCCCCACTCCCTGAACCATTCACTCCTCCCCTCCTCCTCCACTCCCTCAACAATTCCCTCCTCCCCTCCTCCCCACTCCCTCAACCAATC
>NW_027594921.1:0-10043 GCF_964213995.1 Mustelus asterias | reverse complement strand
GCTGCATCATTATCCCCGGACTCCTAAACTCAATCCCTCGATTGATGAAGGCCAGCACACCATACGCCTTCTTAACCACCTGCGGGACGGGTTTCCTCCCACAGTCTGAAAGACGTGCTGGTTAGGGTGCGTTGGGCCGTGCTAAATTATCCCTCAGTGTTACCCGAACAGGCGCCGGAGTGCTTTGTTTAAAAAATTCATTTGTGGGACATGGACGTCGCTGGCTGGGCCAGTATTTATTCCCCATCCCTAGTTGCCCCTTGAGAAGGTGGTGGGGAGCTGCCTTCTTGAACCCGCTGCAGTCCACGTGCTGTGGGTTGACCCACAATGCCATTAGGGAGGGAGTTCCAGGATTTTGACCCCAGCGACTGCGAAGGAACGGCCGATATATTTCCCAAGTCAGGACGGTGAGTGGCTTGAAGGAGAACTTGCAGGTGGTGGTGTTCCCATGTATCTGCTGCCTGTTGTCCTTCTAGACGGAAGATTTCGTGGGTTTGGAAGGTGCTGTCTAAGGATCTTGAGTGAGTTGCCGCAGTGCATCTTGTAGATGGGACACTGCTACTGAGCGTGGGTGGTGGAGGGAGTGGATGTTTGTGGATGGGGGGCCAATCAAGGGGGCTACTTTGTCCTGGATGGTGTCGAGTTTCTTGAGTGTTGTTGAAGCCGCACCATCCAGGCAAGTGGGGAGTATTCCCTCACACTCCTGACTTGTGCCCTTGTAGATGGTGGACAGGCTTTGGGGGGGGGAGTCAGGAGGTGAGTTACTCGCCGCAGGAGATTTTCACAGTAACCTCATTGCAGTGTTAATGTAACTTGAACATTGAGGCATCATTAGGAGATGGGTGCGACCAGGGGATGGTCAGAGAGTTTGGTTTTTAAAGTTGGGGGGGGGAAAAGAGGGATTCCAGATTTCCCAGGTAGCCAAAGGCACGGCCGCCATTGACAAAGCGATGGGAAACATAGGGAGGGGGAAGAGAGGCTGGAATTGGTGAGGAGTACAGATCATTGCAGGGATTGAGAGGCCGGAGAAAGGTCCGGAGAGTTGTATGGGCTGGAGATGGTAACTGAACTGGGAAGGTGGAGTGATTGTATAGTTCGCTCGCAACTGTCTCTCATTGAACACTCCCAGGACAGGTACAGCACGGGGTTAGATACAGAGTAAAGCTCCCTCTACACTGTCCCCATCAAACACTCCCAGGACCCGGACAGCATGGGGTTAGATACAGAGTAAAGCTCCCTCTACACTGTCCCCATCAAACACTCCCAGGACAGGTACAGCACGGGGTTAGATACAGAGTAAAGCTCCCTCTACACTGTTCCCCCATCAAACATTCCCAGGACAGGTACAGCACGGGGTTAGATACAGAGTAAAGCTCCCTCTACACTGTCCCCCATCAAACACTCCCAGGACAGGTACAGTATGGGGTTAGATACAGAGTAAAGCTCCCTCTACACTGTCCACATCAAACACTCCCAGGACAGGTAGAGCGCGGGGTTAGATACAGAGTAAAGCTCCCTCTACACTGTCCCCCATCAAACATTCCCAGGACAGGTACAGCACGGGGTTAGATACAGAGTAAAGCTCCCTCTACACTGTCCCCCATCAAACATTCTCAGGACAGGTACAGCACGGGTTAGATACAGAATAAAGCTCCCTCTACACTGTCCCCCATCAAACTCTCCCAGGACAGGTACAGCACGGGTTAGATACAGAGTAAAGCTCCCTCTACACTGTCCCCCATCAAACACTCCCAGGACAGGTACAGCACGGGGTTAGATACAGAGTAAAGCTCCCTCTACACTGTCCCCCATCAAACACTCCCAGGACAGGTACAGCACGGGGTTAGATACAGAGTAAAGCTCCCTCTACACTGTCCCCCATCAAACACTCCCAGGACAGGTACAGCACGGGGTTAGATACAGAGTAAAGCTCCCTCTACACTGTCCCCCATCAAACACTCCCAGGACAGATACAGCACGGGGTTAGATACAGAGTAAAGCTCCCTCTACACTGTCTCCCCATCAAACACTCCCAGGACAGATACAGCACGGGGTTAGATACAGAGTAAAGCTCCCTCTACACTGTCCCCCCATCAAACACTCCCAGGACAGGTACAGCACAGGGTTAGATACAGAGTAAAGCTCCCTCTACACTGTCCCCCATCAAACACTCCCAGGACAGGTACAGCACGGGGTTAGATACAGAGTAAAGCTCCCTCGACACTGTCCCCATCAAACACTCCCAGGACAGGTACAGCACGGGGTTAGATTCAGAGTAAAGCTCCCTCGACACTGTCCCCATCAAACACTCCCAGGACAGGTACAGCACGGGGTTAGATACAGAGTAAAGCTCCCTCTACACTGTCCCCCATCAAACACTCCCAGGACAGGTACAGCACGGGGTTAGATACAGAGTAAAGCTCCCTCTACACTGTCCCCCATCAAACACTCCCAGGACAGGTACAGCACGGGGTTAGATACAGAGTAAAGCTCCCTCTACACTGTCCCCCATCAAACACTCTGGTTTGGAGTCCTACCTTCGACCCTGCTGGGTGAGTATGGTGCGTGCCCCATGGCCCAAAACTGGTTCGAGGTCCAACCTGCCAATGCACCCATGGCAGGTGTCAAGTGGGAGGAGAGAGATGGGAAGAACCGTTCCCAGCTCCAGACTACAGCGCGTGTCATAGTTAGCACTGTGAGCCTGAGGCCTTTTGTGAATAGCAGTGCACTGCCAACTGAGTACTTTCCCCCGTGAGTTGGTGTCTCCGGCCAGTTAACCAGGGCCTGTCCTGCATCTCCTCCGGAGCCTTCAACATGTCATTGATGAAGATGAACATCTCGCCAAGGCCATCCCCACACCCCCACTTCTTGCCTTCAAACAACCGCGCAACCTCAAACAGACCATTGTCCGCAGCAAACTACCCAGCCTTCAGGAGAACAGTGACCACGACACCGCACAACCCTGCCACGGCAACCTCTGCAAGGCGTGCCGGATCATCGACACAGATGCCATCATCTCACGTGAGAACACCATCCATCAGGTACACGGTACCTACTCTTGCAACTCGGCCAACATTGTCTACCTGATACGCTGCAGGAAAGGATGTCCCGAGGGATGGTACATTGGGGAAACCATGCAGATGCTACAACAACGGATGAATGAACACCGCTCGACAATCACCAGGCAAGACTGTTCTCTTCCTGTTGGAGAGCACTTCAGCGGTCACAGACATTCAGCCTCTGATCTTCGGGTCAGCGTTCTCCAAGGCGGCCTTCACGACACACGACAGCGCAGAGTCGCTGAGCAGAGACTGATAGCCAAGTTCCGCACACATGAGGACGGCCTAAACCGGGATGTTGGATTTATGTCACACTCTCTGTAACCCCCACAGCTTTCCCCCTGATCTTGCAGAATCTTACTAGCTGTTCTGTCTGGAGACAATACACATCTCTTTAACATGTGCTTAATGCTCCCTCCACTCACATTGTCTGTATCTTTAAGACCTGGCTGGCTGTCGAGATTCGCATTCTAATCAGTATTCTGTAACTTGATTTTGTGTCTCTGTGCCCTGTTTGAGAGCAGATATCCACTCCATCTGACAAAGGAGCAGCGCTCCGAAAGTTAATGGCATTTGCTACCAAGTAAGCCTGTTGGACTTTAACCTGGTGTTGTTAAAACTCTTACAATGTTCTGGGGACCTGGGTTTGAATCCCTCCCACAGCAAATGGTGGAATTTGAATTCAATAAAGAAATATCTAGGATTAAGAATCTACTGATGACCACGAAACCGTTGTCGATTGTCAGAAAAACCCATCTGGTTCACTAATGTCCTTTAGGGAAGGAAATCTGCCGTCCTTACCCTGGCCTGGCCTACATGTGACTCCAGAGCCACAGCTCTGGAGTATGGACTCCTGCTCTGTCCAAGACCGCAAGGAACTACAAAGGGGTTGTGTGTGCGAACGTAGCCCAGTCCCATCACGCAAACCAGCCTCCCATCCATTGACTCCGTCTACACTTCCCGCTGCCTCGGGAAAAGCAGCCGGCATAATCAAGGACCCCCCCAACACACCCCGGACATTCTCTCTTCCACCTTCCTCCGTCGGGAAAAAGATACAAAAGTCTGTGGTTGACTCTCAACTGCTCTCCAAGGACAACTAGGGATGAGCAATAAATACTGTACACCCATGTCCTATGAATTAATAAAACAAAATCTGTCTCAATATTTTTTAAAAGACAAAATTGTACCCACCTTAGCTCATTGCAGACACTCACCACCCTCTGTGTGAAAAAATTGCCCCTCTGGACCCTTTTGTATCTCCCCCCTCTCACCTTAAACCTATGCCCTCTAGTTTTAGACTCCCCTACCTTTGGGAAAAGATGTTGACTATCCAGCTGATCTGTGCCCCTCATTATTTTATAGACCTCTATAAGATCACCCCTCAGCCTCCTACGCTCCAGAGAAAAAAGTCCCAGTCTATCCAGCCTCTCCTTATAACTCAATCCATCAAGTCCCGGTAGCATCCCAGTAAATCTCTTCTGCACTCTTTCTAGTTTAATAATATCCTTTCTATAATAGGGTGACCCAGAACTGTACACAGTATTCCAAGTGTGGCCTTACCAATGTCTTGTACATCTTCAACAAGACGTCCCAACTCCTGTATTCAATGTTCTGACCGATGAAACCAAGCGTGCCGAATGCCTTCTTCACCACTCTGTCCACCTGTGACTCCACTTTCAAGGAGCTATGAACATGTACCCCTAGATCTCTTTGTTCTGTAACTCTCCCCAACGCCCTACCATTAACTGAGTAAGTCCTGCCCTGGTTCAATCTACCAAAATGCATCACCTCGCATTTATCCAAATTAAACTCCATCTGCCATTCGTCAGCCCACTGGCCCAATTGATCAAGATCCCGTTGCAATTGGAGATAACTTTCTTCACTGTCCACTATGCCACCAATCTTGGTGCCATCTGCAAACTTACTAACCATGCCTCCTATATTCTCATCCAAATCATTAATATAAATGACAAATAACAGTGGGCCCAGCACTGATCCCTGAGGCACACCGCTGGTCACAGGCCTCCAGTTTGAAAAACAACCCTCTGCAACCACCCTCTGGCTTCTGTCATCTAGTTTTAGACTCCCCTACCTTTGGGAAAAGATGTTGACTATCTAGCTGATCTGTGCCCCTCATTATTTTATAGATCTCCATAAGATCACCCCTCAGCCTCCTACGCTCCAGAGAAAAAAGTCCCAGTCTATCCAGCCTCTCCTTATAACTCAATCCATCAAGTCCCGGTAGCATCCTAGTAAATCTTTCCTGCACTCGTTCTAGTTCAATAATATCTGCCAAACAGCATCTGATGCGGTGCCGTACAACAGATTTGCGAACACAATCCCAGAAATTGGCCAAGTGACAGGCAGAGATTACAGCGGTAAATAATTTTAAGCCTCAGCTGACTGACTGTCTATGGAGTTTGCATGTTCCTGTGTCTGCATGGGTTGAAGAACATATGAACTGGGAGCAGGAGTAGGCCATCTGGCCCCTCGAGCCTGCTCCGCCATTCAATAAGATCATGGCTGATCTTTTTGTGGACTCAGCTCCACTGACCCGCCCGCTCACCATAACCCTTAATTCCTTCACTGTTCGGGACATAGATAGGATGCAAGACTGGGCGGAGAAGTGGCAGATGGACTTCAACCCAGATAAATGCGTCGTGGTCCATTTTGGTAGGACAAATGGGATGAAGGAGTACAATATAAAGGGAAAGACTCTGAGTACGGTAGAGAATCAGAAGGACCTTGGGGTCCGGGTCCATAGGACTCTAAAATCGGCCCCGCAGGTGGAGGAGGTGGTTAAGAAGGCGTATGGTGTGCTGGCCTTTATCAATCGAGGTATTGAGTTTCGGAGTCCGGGGATAATGATGCAGCTATATAAGACCCTCGTCAGACCCCACTTGGAGTACTGTGCTCAGTTCTGGTCGCCTCATTACAAGAAGGATGTGGAAAAGATTGAAAGGGTGCAGAGGAGATTTACAAGGATGTTGCCTGGATTGAGTGGCATGCCTTATGAGGATAGGCTGAGGGAGCTCAGTCTTTTCTCCTTGGAGAGACGTAGGATGAGAGGAGACCTAATAGAGGTGTATAAGATGTTGAGAGGCATAGATCGGGTGGACTCTCAGAGGCTTTTTCCCAGGGTGGAAATGTCTGCTACGAGAGGACACAGGTTTAAGGTGCTGGGGGGTAGGTACAGGGGAAATGTTAGGGGGAAGTTTTTCACACAGAGGGTGGTGGGCGAGTGGAATCGGCTGCCGTCAGTGGTGGTGGAGGCGAACTCAATAGGGTCTTTTAAGAGACTCCTGGATGAGTACATGGAGCTTAATAGGATGGAGGGTTATAGGGTTACATATACAAACTGACCACCTACCGAGAGAAGCAATTCCTTCCCATTTTCGTCTTCAATGGGAGAGGGAGAGAGAGACTCCCGATTCTAAAACCCTGTCCCCCATCTCGCCTTTCCTCATTCCAGATCCACCCCCCCCCCTCCCTCCCACAAGGGGGGAAACATCCTCTCAGCCTCGTCCCCTCCTGGACGAGCCACCCCCGCCCTCCCACACCCCCGACCCAAACCTCCACCAGAATCTGATAGGTTTCAATAAGATCATCTCTCGTTCTTCTAAACTCCAGTGGAGTGCAGGAATGAGATAGAGAATCTGGTGAACTGGTGCGGCAACAATAATCTCTCCCTCAATGTCAACAAAACGAAGGAGATTATCATCGACTTCAGGAAGCGTAGAGGAGAACATGCTCCTGTCTACATCAACAGGGACGAAGTAGAAAGCGTCGAGAGCTTCAAGTTTTTAGGTGTCCAGATCACCAACAACCTGTCCTGGTCCCCCCACGCTGACACTATCGTTAAGAAAGCCCCACCAACGCCTCTACTTTCTCAGAAGACTAAGGAAATTTGGCATGTCAGCTACGACTCTCACCAACTTTTACAGATGCCCCATAGAAAGCATCCTTTCCGGGTGTATCACAGCTCGGTCTGGGGCTCCTGCTCTGCCCAAGACCGCAAGGAACTACAAAGGGTCGTGTGTGTGAATGTAGCCCAGTCCCATCACGCAAACCAGCCTCCCATCCATTGATTCCGTCTACACTTCCCGCTGCCTCGGGGGGGAAAAGCAGCCGGCATAATCAAGGACCCCACGCACCCGGACATTCTCTCTCCCACCTTCTTCCGTCGGGAAAAAGAACAAAAAATAAAGAACAATACAGCACAGAAACAGGCCCTTCGGCCCTCCAAGCCTGCGCCGCTCCCTGGTCCAAACTAGACCATTCTTTTGTACCCCTCCATTCCCACTCCGTTCATGTGGCTATCTCGATAAGTCTTAAACGTTCCCAGTGTGTCCGCTTCCACCACCTTGCCTGGCAGCACATTCCAGGTCCCCACCACCCTCTGTGTAAAATACGTCCTTCTGATATCCGTGTTAAACCCCCCCCCCTCACCTTGAACCTATGACCCCTCGTGAACGTCACCACCGACCTGGGAAAAGCTTCCCACCGTTCACCCTATCTATGCCTTTCATAATTTTATACACCTCTATTAAGTCTCCCCTCATCCTCCGTCTTTCCAGTGAGAACAACCCCAGTTTACCCAATCTCTCCTCATAACTAAGCCCTTCCATACCAGGCAACATCCTGGCAAACCTCCTCTGTACTCTCTCCAAAGCCTCCACGTCCTTCTGGTAGTGTGGCGACCAGAACTGGACGCAGTATTCCAAATGCGGCCGAACCAACGTTCTATACAACCGCAACATCAGACCCCAACTTTTATACTCTATGCCCCGTCCTATAAAGGCAAGCATGCCATATGCCTTCTTCACCACCTTCTCCACCTGTGACGTCACCTTCAAGGATCTGTGGACTTGCACACCCAGGTCCTCTGCGTATCTACACCCTTTATGGTTCTGCCATTTATCGTATAGCTCCTCCCTACATTATTTCTACCAAAATGCATCACTTCGCATTTATCTGGATTGAACTCCATCTGCCATTTTTTTGCCCAAAGTTCCAGCCGATCTATATCCTTCTGTAGCCTCTGACAATGTTCCTCACTATCTGCAAGTCCTGCCATTTTCGTGTCGTCCGCAAACTTACTGATCACCCCAGTTATACCTTCTTCCAGATCGTTTATATAAATCACAAACAGCAGAGGTCCCAATACAGAGCCCTGCGGAACACCACTAGTCACAGGCCTCCAGCCGGAAAAAGACCCTTCCACTACCACCCTCTGTCTTCTGTGACCAAGCCAGTTCTCCACCCATCTCGCCACCTCCCCTTTATCCCATGAGATCCTACCTTTTGCACCAGCCTACCATGAGGGACTTTGTCAAATGCTTTACTAAAGTCCATATAGACGACATCCACGGCCCTTCCCTCGTCAACCATTCTAGTCACTTCTTCAAAAAACTCCACCAGGTTAGTGAGACATGACCTCCCTCTCACAAAACCATGCTGACTATCGTTAATGAGTTTATTCCTTTCTAAATGCGCATACATCCTATCTCTAAGAATCCTCTCCAACAACTTCCCTCCCACGGACGTCAAGCTCACCGGCCTATAATTACCCGGGTTATCCTTCCTACCCTTCTTAAATAACGGGACCACATTAGCTATCCTCCAATCCTCTGGGACCTCACCTGTGTCCAGTGACGAGACAAAGATTTGCGTCAGAGGCCCAGCGATTTCATCTCTCGTCTCCCTGAGCAGCCTTGGATAGATTCCATCAGGCCCTGGGGATTTGTCAGTCTTTATATTCGCTCAAAAACCTAACACTTCCTCCCTTGAAATGGAGATTTTCTCTAACGGGTCAACACTCCCCTCCGAGACACTCC
Organism: Mustelus asterias; assembly: GCF_964213995.1. Classification (NCBI taxonomy): domain Eukaryota; kingdom Metazoa; phylum Chordata; class Chondrichthyes; order Carcharhiniformes; family Triakidae; genus Mustelus; species Mustelus asterias. The sequence continues at coordinate 1,147 of NW_027594921.1, read as the reverse complement.
CGGTGAACACAAAAAGACACAAAAGTCTGAGGTCACGTAGCGACCGACTCAAGAACAGCTTCTTCCCTGCTGCTGCCGTCAGACTTTTGAATGGACCTACCTCGCATTAAGTTGATCTTTCTCTACACCCTAGCTATGACTGTAACACTACATTCTGCCACCCTCTCCTTTCCTTCTCTATGAACGGTATGCTTTGTCTGGACAGCAAGCAATAAACAATGCTTTTCACTGTATCCCGATACACGTGACAATAATAAACCAAATCAGGAATCAGTTGGTGAACCTTCTCTGAATGTGAATGGCCTCTGGTGTAAGCCTGCCCTTCCTCGAGTGAGGAAGCCAGAACTCCAGGTGCGATCTCACCAACGCTCGGTACAGCCCGAGTGAGATTCCCCTGCCCCCTCCTCTGTACTCCGTTCCCCCCCCCCCGCCCCCCAGAAGGCCTGGGAGTCAGGCTTCTGAACCCAGCCAGGCCTTGCTGCCACACGCCAGATGTAATGAGGTTCCTGTGGACTGGGGGTTTGACGCTGCCCATTGGGTTCCAACGGGCAGCCTCAAACCCCCAGTCCACAGGAACCAGGCCCACTCGCAGCCTGAGCAAAGGCCTCAGTCTCTTGTGTCTCAGAGTAAAGCAGCCCCCCCACCACCACCCCCCGCCACCCCACCAAGTCTGGAGGAGGCTCTGTGCGGAGAAACTCAAACTCAAATTAAAATAACGGTAATTTTATATTGGTTAATAAACACTGAGGCCGTCAATCAAAGAAATACTCTCTGTCTCTCTCTCTCTCTCTCTCTCTGTCTCTCTCTCTCTCTCTGTCTCTCTCTGTCTTGTCTCACTCTCTCTGTCTCTCTCTCTGTGTCTCTCTGTCTTGTCTCACTCTCTCTGTCTCTCTCTCTGTGTCTCTCTGTCTTGTCTCACTCTCTCTGTCTCTCTCTCTCTGTGTCTCTCTCCCTCTCTCTCTCTGTCTCTCTCTCTCGCTGTCTCTCTCTGTCTGTCTCTCTCTCACTGTCTCTCTCTCTGTCTCTCTCTCTCTCTCTGTCTCTCTCTGTCTTGTCTCACTCTCTCTGTCTCTCTCTCTCTGTGTCTCTCTGTCTTGTCTCTCTCTCTCTGTCTCTCTCTCTCTCTCTCTCAATCTGTCTCTCTCTC
>NW_027594919.1:0-10068 GCF_964213995.1 Mustelus asterias | reverse complement strand
CCATCCCCCTCCCCCTCCCTCCATCCCCTCCCCTCCTCCATCCCCTCCCCCCCTCCATCCCCTCCCCCCCTCCCATCCCCTCCCCCCCCTCCCATCCCCTCCCCCCCTCCATCCCCTCCCCCCTCCATCCCCTCCCCTCCCCTCCTCCATCCCCTCCATTCTTCCATCTCTTTTCCCCCACCCCCACTCTGTTTCCCCTCCTCAGTCGTGTTGCCTCTCACCTGCCTCCCCTCTTTTTCCTTTCCACCAGTTGGGGAGCCTGCGCCCCCCCCCAGCCCCCTCGCGGTTGGAATGAGTGACCCGGACGATGAGGGGCCGGAGGCCGCCCCGGCGCAGCGGGACCTGGCGGCGGAGGCGATGGCGGCCGACATGGACCCCTGGGTCGTCTTCGACGGCCGCAAGACCCCCCGGGCCGAGTTCGACGACTGGCTGGACAGCAACCGGCCCTCCCGCGTCTTCCGGCACGGCGAGCCGGGCCACAACGCCGGGCCGGTGGGCTGGATCGCCGTCTACGGGCCGGGCAGCTCGCCGGCGGTGGAGCGCGGCGACCCTGAGGGGCTGCAGGAGGACTGGGAGCGGCTGCTGGGCAGCGGGCGCCCTGTCACCTTCGAGAAGGTCAAGGAGCTGGCGCTGAACCGGCGGGTGCTGAGTGGCAAGTGGCTGATGCACCTGGACACCGGCTTCAAGGTGGACCACGCTTGGGGCAGCATCGCCCGGGCGGTGCTGGACGGCCGAGTGCCCGCCGCCAAGGTCAGCCCCTACTGCCCCAGCTCGGACGCCAAGCACGTCATCTGCGTGCCTGGCGACAACTTCACCGACGAGGCCCAGGTGGTGAACCTGGACTCCGCCATCCGGTCTGCGGGCATCAAGTGCCCGCTCTCCTACAAGCCCGACGCCTACACCTACCTGGGCCTGTACCGAGGCAACCGCTGGAAGCTGTGCCCCACCATTTACGAGAGCCGCTACGACCTGGAGTGCATCCCCCGACGCTCGCGTATCACCAGCAAGGTGACCATGACCGAATTGACCTAATGCGTCCGGCGCGAACTGTCCGTGTACGGCCTGGGTGTGTGTGGGTGTGTGTGTGTGTGTGTGTGGTGCGCGCGCGCACACGTTTATTTTTTAAATGTACAGTTTCAAAAGAGAGAATTGAGCAAAAGACACGGTGTCAGCATGGTCAATAATTCTCCAGAAGGGTCGCGGTTATTTCATTTTTCCTTTGTTCCGGACTCCCTCGCTGTTCGTAGCATCTTACAGCGCAGAAGGAGGCCATTCAGCCCATCACGTCTGCAACGACCACGATCCCACCCAGGCCCTATTCCCGTAACCCCACAGATTTACCCTGCTAATCCCCATGACACTAAGGGGCAATTTAGCATGGCCAATCCACCCTAACCTGCACATCTTTGGACACTAAGGGGCAATTTAGTATGGCCAATCCACCCTAACCTGCACATCTTTGGACACTAAGGGGCCATTTAGCATGGCCAATCCCCCTAACCTGCACATCTTTGGACACTAAGGGGCAATTTAGCACGGCCAATCCACCTAACCTACACATCTTTGGACACTAAGGGGCAATTTAGCACGGCCAATCCACCCTAACCTGCACATCTTTGGACACTAAGGGACAATTTAGCATGGCCAATCCACCTAACCTACACATCTTGGGACACTAAGGGACAATTTAGCATGGCCAATCCACCTAACCTACACATCTTGGGACACTAAGGGACAATTTAGCACGGCCAATCCATCTAGCCTGCACATCTTTGGCGTGTGGGAGGAAACCGGAGCACCCGGAGGAAACCCACGCAGACACGGGGAGAACGTGCAGACTCCGCACAGACAGTGACCCAAGCTGGGAATGGAACCCGGGTCCCTGGCACCGTGAGGCTGCAGTGCTAACCCGCTGTGCCACCCCTTTGTTTACAAGGAGCCAGGATCATATCACACAGGGCACAGAAAGAGGCCATTCTCCGCACTCCCACCAAGTCGGCCCACTCCAGGCTCCGACCATCGTTCCTCATCTTAAATCCACCCTCTATTCCCTTCTCGCCATTGCCTTCGGGCCACTATTAATCCCTCAACTGTGATCACTTTAAAAAGAAATGTCCTGGTTACTGCTGTTGTGGGCGGTGTGGGAATCTGTCTCTAATGGCTGCCACCTCTCCTACACCACAACACTAATTACACTGAGGTTGTAAAATGTTCTGGGACATTACTTGCAGGATTGCAGAGGGAAAGCAGGCCATTCAGCCCATCTATTCATTGCTAGTTGGGGTTTATGCTCCACTGAAGTGTTCAATTTTTTCTGTTCCAAGCACCATCTCTTGTCAAAACCTTCTATTACCTTATCCCTCATATTCTTATTCAGCTTCCCCCTCCCCCTTAAATGTATTGACACTATTCACCTTGACCACTCCCCGTGGGAGCGGGTCCCACATTCTCCCCCATTCCCCTCTGGGAGCGGGTCCCACATTCTCCCCCACTCCCCCGTGGGAGCGAGTCCCACATTCTCCCCTCTCCCCCGTGGGAGCGAGTCCCACATTCTCCCCCACTCCCCCGTGGGAGCGAGTCCCACATTCTCCCCCACTCCCTGTGGGAGCGAGTCCCACATTCTCCCCCACTCCCCCGTGGGAGCGAGTCCCACATTCTCCCCCACTCCCCCGTGGGAGCGAGTCCCACATTCTCCCCCACTCCCCGTGGGAGCGAGTCCCACATTCTCCCCCATTCCCCCGTGGGAGCGAGTCCCACATTCTCCCCCACTCCCCCCGTGGGAGCGAGTCCCACATTCTCCCCCACTCCCCGTGGGAGCGAGTCCCACATTCTCCCCCACTCCCCCGTGGGAGCGAGTCCCACATTCTCCCCCACTCCCCCGTGGGAGCGAGTCCCACGTTCTCCCCCACTCCCCCGTGGGAGCGAGTCCCACGTTCTCCCCCACTCCCCTGTGGGAGCGGGTCCCACATTCTCCCCCACTCCCCCGTGGGAGCGAGTCCCACATTCTCCCCCCAATCCCCCCGTGGAAGCGAGTCCCACATTCTCCCCCACTCCCCGTGGGAGCGAGTCCCACTCCCTGGGTAAAGAGGTTTCTCCTGAATTCCCAGATTGGGTCTCTCGGTGACTATCTGATACCGATGGTCTCCAGTTAATGCTCTTCCCCACGAGAGGAAACATTCTCTCTCTCTATCCGCTCTCTCAAAACCTTTCCGAATGTGAAAGGCCTCTTTCGGTCACCCCTCAGACGTTTGCCAAGAGAGAAGAGACGCAGCCTGTCCATCCTTTCCTGATATTTGGACCCACGTATCTCTAGGATTTTCCTTGTAAATCTTCTCTGAACCTTCCCCAGTGTCTCTACGTCCTTCTTATAATATCAGATCTGCACAGAGTGATCCCGTACTGAGATACAGGTTTAACATAACTTCCTGACCTTTCACAACTCTCTCTCTACAAATGCTTCTGCCCAGCCCCAGGGCATCTTCCTGGGTTTCAGGGGTGTTGGCACCCACCGCCAACATCCATATACTGCTGAGAGGCAGCTATTAGGTGGGTCAGGGATGGGAAAGTGGCATCAGTCTTGGGTGGCACGGTGGTTTGCACTGCTGCCCCACAGTGCCAGGGATCCAGGTTCGATTCCCAGTTTGGGTCACTGTCTGTCTGGAGCCTGCATGTTCTTCTCCCCCGTGTCTGCGTGGGTTTCCTCCCACAGTCCAAAGATGTGCAGGTTAGGTGGATTGGCCACGCTAAATTGCCCCTTAGCGTCCAAACATGTGCAGCTCAGGTGGATTGGCCATGCTAAATTGTCCCTTAGTGTCCAAAGATGTGCAGTTTGGGTGGATTAGCCATGTTAAATTGTCCCTTAGTGTCCAAAGATGTACAGGTTGGGTGGATTGGCCATGCTAAATTGCCCCTTAATATCCAAAGATGTGCAGGTTAGGTGGATTGGCTATGCTAAATTGTCCCTTAGTGTCCAAAGATGTACAGGTTGGGTGGATTGGCCATGCTAAATTGCCCCTTAATATCCAAAGATGTGCAGGTTAGGTGGATTGGCCATGCTAAATTGTCCCTTAGTGTCCAAAGATGTGCAGGTTAGGTGGATTGGCCATGCTAAATTGTCCCTTAGTGCCCAAAGATGTGCGGGTTAGGTGGATTGGCCATGCTAAATTGTCCCTTAGTGTCCAAAGATGTACAGGTTGGGTGGATTGGCCATGCTAAATTGCCCCTTAGTGTCCCAAGATATATATGGGTTATTGGGATTGCTATGGGTTATTGGGATTGCTATGGGTCAAGCCTGGGTAAGAGTCGGTGCAGACTCGATGGGCTGAATAGTCTCATTCTGCATTGTCGGATTTCCATGGCTTCTGCCCACTGGTAATGCTTTTGGCATGTCCCATCTTGCAATAAGGATACTGCCCCCATCCCTCCCCTCGGGTATCCAGTGCCCGCTCCCACAAGATGAGACAGGATAGGTGGACAGAGAGAGGAGTGCCATTCGGAAACGTGTGCCATCCACAAACCTAATTTTTCTTTCCTCACTCGAGTCCTGCGAATGGCACTTAGATTCTTATTTTAAACACGTGTTAACCCCCGGGGCATTGGGACCATCTTTAACACATTGGCCCATCCCCACAAGGCCATGAACGGAGCATGGAGTCGTTCAGTGTTTGGGTGAGAGAGATACGACATTGGGTCAACAGGAAAAAAAAAACACCACACACCATAATTCATAGGAGCATGTGTGGGCCATTCGGCCCCGCAGCTATGCTTGTGGCCTCAACTTCACCTTCCCGTCTGTCATCACAACGTCCTTCTCAATCCAGACACCGCCTTGAATATGTTCACAATCCTCCACTGCTCTCTGGGCGGAAGTGGGCAGGGAGAGGAGAGAGAGAGAGAGAGAATTCCACAGACTAATCACCCTCCGAGCGAAGAAATTCCTCCTCATCTCATTCCCCTAAGTTTTAAATTGCTGTGTCCCCTGGTTTTGTTCTCTCCCCTGTGTGTTGTGGGGGGGAGGGGGGGGGAATCGTCCTGTCAGCGTCCATTCTGTCAAAGCCCTCAGTGGGCAGCACGGTGGCCCAGTGGGTTAGCACTACTGCCTCACAGCGTCAGGGACTCGGGTTCAATTCCAGTCTCGGGTCACTGTCTGTGTGGAGTCTGCACGTTCTCCCCGTGTCTGCATGGGTTTCCGCCGGGTGCTCCGGTTTCCTCCAACAACCCAAAGATATGCAGGTTGGGGTATCGGCTATGCTAAATTGCCCCTTAGTATCCAAAGATGTGCAGGTTAGGGGGATTGGCCATGCTAAATTGCCCCTTAGTATCCAAAGATGTGCAGGTTAGGTGGATTGGCCATGCTAAATTGCCCCTTAGTATCCAAAGATGTGCAGGTTAGGGGGATTGGCCATGCTAAATTGCCCCTTAGTGTCCAAAGATGTGCGGGTTAGGTGAATTGGCTATGCTAAATTGTCCCTTAGTATCCAAAGATGTGCGGGTTAGATGGATTGGCTATGCTAAATTGCCCCTTAGTGTCCAAAGATGTGCGGGTTAGATGGATTGGCCATGCTAAATTGCCCCTTAGTGTCCAAAGATGTGCAGGTTAGGTGGATTGGCCGTGCTAAATTGCCCCTTAGTGTCCAAAGATGTGCGGGTTGGGTGGATTGGCCATGCTAAATTGCCCCTTAGTGTCCAAAGATGTGCGGGTTGGGTGGATTGGCCATGCTAAATTGCCCCTTAGTATCTGAAGATGTGCAGGTTAGGGGGATTGGCTATGCTAAATTGTCCCTTAGTATCCAAAGATGTGCAGGTTAGGGGGATTGGCCGTGCTAAATTGACCCTAGTGTCAAGGGGTTAGCAGCATAAATAAGAGGGGTTCCGGGGATAGGGTCTGGGTGCGATTGTGGTCAGTGCAGAATCGATGGGCCGAATGGCCTCCTTCAGCACTGTCGGGATTCTATGATCTGACGTGTTCCAGGGGGATCCCCCCTCATTCTTCTAAACTCCAGGCCGAACCTATCCAATCCTGCCTCGGAAGGCCAAAACTCCCTTCAGCTCATGAGTCGGCCCGGTGAACCGTCTCCGAATGGCCTCACGTAGGTCGACCACGATTGTGCACCCGTACCGTATGGCAAGACTGTTTATACCCACTGTCAGGGCGGCACGGCGGTTAACACTGCTGCCTCACAGCGTCAGGGACCCGGGTTTGATTCTGCGTGGATCCCTTAACAGAAGCTGCCAGGCCTGCTGAGATTTTCCAGCATTTTCTCTCTCTCTCGGTTTTCAGATTCCAACATCCTCAGTGATTTGCTTTTACCCGGGTTCGATTCCCGGCCTCGGGTCACTGTCTGTGCGGAGTCTGCACGTTCTCCCCGTGTCTGCGTGGGTTTCCTCCGGGTGCTCCGGTTTCCTCCCACAGTCCCGAAAGACGTGCTGGTTGGGGTGCTAAATTCTCCCTCAGTGTAACCCGAACAGGAGTGTGGCGACTGGGGGATTTTCACAGTAACTTCATTGCAGTGTTAATGTAAGCCTAACTTGTGACACTGATAAATAAACTTTAACCTCCCTTGCGATAAAGGCCAGTGCTCCATTCGGCCCTGCTAATCACGTGCTGTACCCACACGCAACCTGGCGATTGGAAAATCGAGACGTCACACTCAGTATCAATTCTATCTTTATTTAAAATAATCATTTAAAAAACACTATACCATTCTGTTACATAAGATAATTGTTACACATGACGACACTTTGCTAATGTTTAAATTCCCGGCTATACGGTGGAAACTATTGCAGACGGGCTCTGTCTGTCTGTCTGTCACTGCAGCTAAAACAACACGCACGCCTGAAGCTAATCTTCTGAGCACTATTTACATTCAGGGAGTAAGGAGGAGTTAGAGGGCTCCGCATCTCCCAACTGGGGTATCACCAGCCCTAAATGCCTTAAGCTAGTGTGTGTGTGTGGGTGGGTGTGGATGAGGGGAGAACCTTGGTCTGTGGCAGCCTTTCCCACTCGCGCTGAGGTCATCTACTTCAGCGGGAGTGGCCTCGCGAGCTGCCCGACTGTGGAAGCCTTCGCCGGACAGCCTTTGACCCGGATGAGGGAGGAGGAGGCACGTGTGAGGGGGTGGCGGAGGTGTGAGGTTGCATTGGAATCATAAAATCCGACAGTGCAGAAGGAGGCCATTCGGCCCATCGAGTCTGCACCGACCACAATCCCACCCAGGCCCTATCCCGACAACTCCACGCGTTTACCCTAGCTAGTCCCCCTGACACTAAGGGGGCAATTTAGCACGGCCAATCCACCCTAACCCGCACGTCTTTCAGACTGTGGGAGGAAACCGGAGCACCCGGAGGAAACCCACGCAGACACGGGGAGAATGTGCAGACTCCGCACAGACAGTGACCCAAGGCCGGGAATCGAACCCTGGCGCTGTGAGGTAGCAGTGCCAACCACTGCACCACCGTGCCGCCCCCATCCTCAGCAGCGGTGGGACAGGCAGAGATTGTCCCATTCCCGGAACCACAACCTGTCAGCTTCATTGCCAGAGTCTAGGTGGTTGCTGGAGGAGATTAGCATTGGGGCGGGGAGGGTTACACCCTCTTGCCAAGTCCTCCTTTCCTCCCACACAGTCCTCTCTTCCACCCACACAGGGATCACACCTTGTCGACAAGTGCAAACCCCCTGTGTTTTTATCCCTGCGGACAGCTGGTCTCCCAGTCAGATGGAGGGGGTGGGCTTTTTGATGGAGGGCTTTCACTGGTGCACAGCCTTCTGGGATGGCACAGCCTCCATCCTCCTCTCCAACGACATTGGTGAACGGTTAAGTTTAGCGTCTTATCTGCTCCCCCCTGCATCGCCAATAGGACAGTAAGAGTTTTAACAACACCAGGTTAAAGTCCAACAGGTTTATTTGGTAGCAAATGCCATTAGCTTTCGGAGCGCTGCTCCTTCGTCAGATGGAGTGGATATCCGCTGAAAAAAGCGTCTCCCGCACTTGCGCGGATCCGAGCAAAGTGACACAGTGTCACTTTTTTCAGCGGATATCCACTCCATCTGACGAAGGAGCAGCGCTCCGAAAGCTAATGGCATTTGCTACCAAATAAACCTGTTGGACTTGAACCTGGTGTTGTTGAAACTCTTACTGTGTTTACCCCAGTCCAACGCCGGCATCTCCACATAGTGATCGCCAGTAGGAGCCAGAGGCGAGACGGCGGACCCGCCAATGTTCCTCCTTTTTAAAACCAGCAGAACACGGATTCTAAAACCTCTTCTTTCTTTTAAATTAAAAGAAAATGCAGAATCGGACCCCAATATTTCAAAGGCAGGAAACGGTCTGTCAGATAAACGATATGTTAAACCTTAACAGTGCAGGAGGCGGCCATTCGGCCCATCGAATTCGCACTCTCAACAATCCCACCCAGGCCCTATCCCCGTAGCCCCATGCATTTACCCTGCGTATACCCCCCTGACACTAAGGGACAATTTAGCATGGCCAATCCACCTAACCTGCACATCTTTGGACACTAAGGGACAATTTAGCATGGCCAATCCACCTAACCTGCACATCTTCTCGGACTGTGGGAGGAAACCGCAGCACCCGGAGGAAACCCACGCAGACACGGGGAGAATGTGCAAACTCCACATAGACAGTGACCCAAGCCGGGAATCGAACCTGAGGTCCCTGGCGCTGTGAGGCAGCAGCGCTAACCCACTGTGCCCCCCCGTAATTTACTCTCTCTTGTGCTAAATGGCCAGTTTGTGCTTAGGGCCTCCCCCCACACACACCCCCTTTCCCGCCGACTCCCCTTCCCCATCTCAGCCACCCACCATCCATCTGTCCACCCATCCACACACAACCCCCATCCATCCAATAAGCGCTTCCCCACTCTTCAGATGAAACAAGATGGCCGCCTCCCAGAGCACCCAAGACAGGGAGGTGGGGCGGCCCCGATCGGAGGCCCCTCTTGCCTTCCCAGATGGCCCTCTATCCTACACCCCCCCGCCCCCCGACCCCCCAAATCATTTACGGTTCTCCCGACTATTGATGGAGAATTTGTAATCGTGGAACGAAGATTAATGTGTTCGATGTCACAAAAACGTCTATACAAAATGGCCACCTCAGGGACCATTACAAGGCTGGACTCTTCCCTCTGTCCCCTCAGCAAAGGCCACCTCCAGTTCAGTGAAGCAAATGTACAAAGGAGCACTTATTATGATTATTATTTATCTACAATATGACTTGGATTGGCAAAAGGAAACTTTCTTGCTCTTGCAGAGGAAGAGGGTGGGGGGGAGGGGTTAGGAAGGAGATTCCAGACCGCCCACCCATCTCCCACCCCGGGCCGCTGAAGGCAAGGCCGCCAATGGTGGAGGGGATGGGAAAAGTCGAGGGTGGGCAAGAGGCAGGGATTGGAGGAGCGCAGAGATCTTGGGAGAGGGAGAGGGACAGAGAGGATGGGGGAAGAGAGAAGTCTCCCAACACCAGGTTAAAGTCCAACAGGTTTATTTGGAATCACGAGCTTTCGGAGCCACTCACCTGATGAAGGAGCAGCGTTCCGAAAGCTCGTGATTCCAAATAAACCTTGGACTTTAACCTGGTGTTGTGAGACTTCTTACTGTGCTTACCCCAGTCCGACGCCGGCATTTCCGCATCATGAGAAGGAGAGAGAGAGAGAAAGAGGGGGGAGAGAGAGAGAGAGAAAGAGGGGGGAGAGAGAGAGAGAGAAAGAGGGGGGAGAGAGAGAGAGAGAAAGAGGGGGGAGAGAGAGAGAGAGAAAGAGGGGGGAGAGAGAGAGAGAGAAAGAGGGGGGAGAGAGAGAGAGAGAAAGAGGGGGGAGAGAGAGAGAGAGAAAGAGGGGGGAGAGAGAGAGAGAGAAAGAGGGGGGAGAGAGAGAGAGAAAGAGGGGGGAGAGAGAGAGAGAGAAAGAGGGGGGAGAGAGAGAGAGAGAAGAGGGGGAGAGAGAGAGAGAAAGAGGGGGGAGAGAGAGAGAGAGAAAGAGGGGGAGAGAGAGAGAGAGAAAGAGGGGGGAGAGAGAGAGAGAAAGAGGGGGAGGAGAGGAGACAGAGGAGACCCC
>NW_027594918.1:0-10189 GCF_964213995.1 Mustelus asterias | reverse complement strand
CTTCTGTAGCGTCTCAGATTCCACCTAATCTGCACATCTTTGGACTGTGGAAGGAAACCGGGGCACCCGGAGGAAACCCATGCAGACACAGGGAGAATGTGCAAACTCAACTCCCAACCGAGAATTGAATCCTGGTGCTGTGAGGCAGCAGTGCTAAACACTGTCCACCATGTCGCCCTATCCCATGTATTGGGACACGGTGAAAAGTATTGTTTCTTGCACGCTACACAGACAAAACATACTGTTCATAGAGTTCATTCGGGAGAAAGAGAGGAGAGCGTGCAGAATACAGTGTTGCAGTTACCGATAGGGTATAGAGAAAGATCAGCTTAATGTATGGTAGGTCCACTCAAAAATTAACATTCTGACCAAACACTAAAGCTTTCCACAAAACAAGGCTCACAAATTCAACACCACTTTCCTTTGTCCCCTCTCCCATCATGCTGTGTTCGGAGTCTCTGATCGATGCTAAGGGCCTAGTATTTGAGGCTCTGAGCTGAAGCCACAATCTGTCTGATTCTGAGGGAAGATTACTGCCACTCAGATACAGTTGGCTGCAGTATCCCCTTGAAATATATCTGTTGTGTAAAGAGCCACATGTTTTTTTTCCCTGTGTCTGCTGTCCTTAAAGAACTATTGAATAATCTAAACATCCGCATTAATTATCACAGAACAAGGCCAACATGGGGGAATCGAGTATCAGGTTTAAAAGTTTGTTTATTAGTGTCACAAGTAGGGTTACATTAACACTGCAATGAAGTTACTGTGGAAAATCCGTAGTCGCCATGCTCTGGCGCCTGTTTGGGCAACTTAGGAAGAATTTAGCATGGCTGATACACCTAACCAGCGCGTCTTTCGAACTGTGGGGAGGAAACCGCAGCACCCGGTTGAAACCCATGCAGACACGGGGAGAATGTACAAACTCCACACTGACAGTGACCCAAGCCAGGAATCAAACCCGGGTCCCTGGCGCTGTGAGGCAGCAGCACTAACCTGCCGCCCCTCATCGAAACATTGTGCAGTTGTGGAATGCACAGGATAGGAGGGATGTGATAGCACTGGAAAAGGTGCAGAGGAGATTCACCAGGATGTTGCCTGGCCTAGAGAGTTTTAGTTCATAGAATCATAGAACCCCTACAGTCCAGAATGAGGCCATTCGACCCATCAAATCTGCACGGACTCTTACCCAGGCTTACCCCGTAACCCCACGTATGTTCCCGCTAATCCCCCTAACCTATACATCGTGGGACCCTCAGGGCAATTTTGCATGGACAATGCACCCGGGGGGAAACCCACGCAGACACGGGGAGAATGTGCAAACTCCACACAGACAGTAACCCGAGCCCGGAATTGAACCCGGGTCCCTGGCGCTGTGAGGCGGCAGTGCTAACCACTGTGCTACCGTGCCGCCACTCGGACTGAAGAGATTTTATAGACTGAGGGTGTGATCTTACCACCTGTTCACGCCACACTCCCGCTCAGCGAGGTCGGAGAATCTGGTGACCAGCCAAATCTCCTTTCACTGCAGTGGGATGGGAAAATCCTGCCGGCCTGAACGGTGATAAGAATCCACCCTGGGGTTGTTTTCCGTGGAGCAGAGGAGGCTGAGGGGGAACATGATGGAGGTGGATAAGATTATGAGGGACATCGATAGAGTAGAGGGGAGAAAGCTTTCCCCTTGGTGGTGGGATCAATGACCAGGGGTTATAGATTTAGGGTAAGGGGCAGGAGGTTTACAGGGGATGTGAGGAAAACCTTTTTCACCCAGAGGGTAGTGGGAGTCTGGAACTGTCTGCCTGAAAGGGTGGTGGAGGCAGAGACCCTCAGAACGTTTAAGAAGTGCTTAGCTATGCATTTGCAATGTCAAGGCTTACCAGGCCGTGAGCCAAGTTGGGTGATTTGTCTTTGACCGGCACAGATGCAATGGGCCGAAGGGCCTTTTCTGTTCTCTCGACCTCCATTGCTAAAACACAACCTCACTGACCCAGCTTCTGGTCATCCATCCAAATCTCTCCCTCCACAGCTCGGGGAAAAATCCTGCCGCGCAGTCTTCCTTTGAAGTGGCTTTGGACATTTCATTCTCCATGAGGAATTGTCCGGACAATGGCTGCTGTTGTTGTGTTTGTCTCAGTGTCAGCTCAGAAACATGGACAACGTGTTAGAAATGGCCGTCTCCCAGTGAGTGTGAGGACAGTGCAGGCTTTGAGCGAGGCCTGGGCCGCTCCCTGAAGGACACAGGGCCACCATTGTGCTTTTTGCTGACAAACAGAAAGCTTTCACCCCTCTCTCTCTCTCTCTCGTGTCTCATCTCACTCACATTCTGCCCCTTCCATTCACTCTGTGCTGCTTTCTGGAGGAAGCTGCCAGCTTTATCCGCCACAGAGCATCTGCCAACAAAGAACATCAGATGAAACCTTCCATTCCCCAAGTCCCTCTTTCCTCTCTGCTCCTCGCTGTCTTTCCGGAGGAAATGGGATGGGAAGCTGATGGGAAAAGATTTGCAGGGCCCCAGGGACAAGGTGGAGCAGTGGGACTGGCTCGATTGCTCTAGCAGAGAGTCGACACCAGCTGAATGGGCTGAATGGCCTCCTTCATTCTGTGGCTATTCTATGGTTGACACACAATAGATAGTCAATATCTTTTCCCAAAGGTACGGGAGTCTAAAACTAGAGGGCATGGGTTTAAGGTGAGAGGGGGGAGATACAAAAGTGTCCAGAGGGGCAATCTTTTCACACAGAGAGTGATGAGCGTCTGGAACAAGCTGCCAGAGGTAGTAGTAGAGAGGGGCACAATTTTATCTTTAAAAAACGTTTAGACAGTTACATGGGTAAGATAGATGGAGAGGGATATGGGCCAAATGTGGGGAATTGGGACCAGCTTAGGGGTTAAAAGAAAAAGGGCAGCATGACAAGTTGGGCCAAAGGGCCTGTTTCCATGCTGTAAACATCTATGACACTATGACAACTTGTCATTTGGGTCCCAACTTCAAGTTTCTAGGTGTCCAGAACACCAACAACCTGTCCTGGTCCCCCCATGCCGACACTATAATTGAGAAAGCCCACCAACACGTCTACTTTCTCAGGAGGCTGAGGAAATTTGGCATGTCAGCTACGACTCTCACCAACTTCTACAGATGCACCATAGAAAGCATCCTTTCTGTGTCACGGCTTGGTCTGGTTTCTGCTCTGTCCAAGACTGCAAGAAATTACAAAAGGTCGTGAATGTAGCCCCGTCCATCACGCAGACGAGCCTCCCATTCATTGACTCTGTCTCCACTTCCCGCGGCCTTAGAAAAGCAGCCAGCATAATTAAGGACCTCATGCACACATTCTCTCTCCCACCTTCTTCCGTCAGGAAAAAGATACAAAGTCTGAGATCACGTACCAACCGACTCAAGAACTTCCCTGCTGCCCTCAGACTTTTGAATGGACCTGCTACATATTAGATTTATCTTTCTCTACACCCGACCTATGATTGCAACACTACATTCTGCACCCTCTCTTTGACTTCTCCCCGATGTACTCTATGAACGGTATGTTTTGTCTGTACAGCATACAAGAAACAATACTTCTCACTGTATCCCAATACATGCGACAATAATAAATCAAATCAAATCAAAATCCTCCCAACTCTTTCCTCCACGATAGGTCGCAGTATTTAAAGAACACGCCCAGGGCCCAGTGCTGAGTCTGAGGGTATCTGACTACAGTAAGGTGAGTGATACAGGAGGGCCTCACTGTCTGAGGGAGGTGAGTCTTAGCCGGGGGTGCGTGAGTGACCCAGGTTAATCTGACACTCCAGGGACAGTTGGAATGGAGCTTTCCCCCGGGCTGTCCCCTCCCCGTGTCTGCGTGGGTTTCCTCCGGATGCTCCGGTTTCCTCCCACAGTCTGAAAGACGTGCTGGTTCGGGTGCATTGGCCGTGCTAAATTCTCCCTCAGTGTAACCCGAACAGGCGCCGGAGTGTGGGCGACAAGGGGATTCTCACAGTAACTTCATTGCAGTGTTAATGTAAGCCTACTTCTGAGACTAATAAATAAACTGAAACTGAAGGTGAAGGTGCTGCTGTGACAATGCACTCTTGTTGAAACACTCTGCAATGCTGAGACTGGGAGAAGTGACCAACAGGGGGCAGCATTGCAGCTTCTGTCCCCCTATTGAAACTGGGATTGTTGCTCCATCTGCTGCACAATCCCAACCCCATCCACTGGGGGCAACCTGGACAATGGCTGCAGACAGACCTCACTGCGCACGCGCCGCAATGACACCCCCCCGCCGGCGGCCATTTTGCGTTGCCAAGGGAGACCGTCAGCGGCCATATTCCCTTGCCAAGGGAGGCGGCGGCGGCGACCATCTTGCGGTTGCCAGGGGAGACGGCATCAATGCGGCGGCGTCCCGCGCGCTGACCTCTGGGAGCATTCCCGTCCCGCACATGCGCACAGGCAGCCCCCGGGAGCGTTACAGAGACGCCTGGTGGCCGGGAAGGGCAATAGCAGCAGCACAGTCTCTGCCCAAAGGCTTCCCCAGTTCAGCTGCTCAGAGACACTGGGAATGTCTTCAAGTGGAAACTTCAGCTTCTCACATTCACCCCCTGTGTTCAGTCATTGTTTCCTAGGCAACCTCTGTAGTGACATCACTAACAACCTGTTCACATTGAAGGCCATGGCAATCTGGACCATTCGGCTTCAAAGCCATTGAGCTTTGAAATTTCAATTGAAATGTTGGAGATGAGAGTTTATCGCTGCAAGTCATGTTGCATGTGGAACGCTCATGATGCCACAATTAGAGCGGTGCAGACATCTCACAGGGTTGTGTGACTGGAGGAGATGTCAGAGACGGGCTGGTTAAATATAGAGGGACACGGTCTGAAGCTAAGTTTTGGGTAAAAGATGGCAGTAATGTTGTGACATTAATTTAGCTTAAATTAAATAACCGCTGGAATTTAAATTAGAGCCTGATTTAATCAAACATTTAAAATAAAGAGGTAAAGGATAATAAAGAACAAGTTTTTCTGCTGGTTGGGACTCCAGGACTTGGGGACATTTGGATGTTAGCCTCAGTTTAGGATTTTCGAAATGTAGCAATGAAATCATTGCTAGATGTGGTGTGGAGTTAGTTTGAAACAATCTTCTGCAAATGGCTATTGATGCTCAGTCATTTGTTATCATTTTAAATCTGGGGTTGATAGATTTCCCTTAGTCCAAGGGGTAAAGAGGTAGAGAGTTCGATCACAGATCAGCCATCATGTTATTGAATACTGGAACAGGATTTCAGGAAGATTGTTCCAGATTCCAAACAGCCTCTCGGTGAAGTGCTTTTTCTCACTTCACTTCTGATCCATTTCCCCATCAATTAGAATCGGTGCCCTCTAGTTCCTGACCATCTCTTGAGAGGGAAGAGTTTGTCACTCTTTAACCAGTCCATAATTCTTAGGATCTTGAATCTCTCTATCAAGTCTCCTCTCAGCCTTATTTTCTCTGGGGTGCGGGGAGAAAACATTCATTTCCACATCCTTCCCATTATCAAACTCTGACCATTTGGAATACTGCGTCCAGTTCTGGTCGCCACATTACCAGAGCCCTGAGGGTGCTGGGGGCCTGGAATGCGCTGCCAGGCAAGGTGGTGGAGGCGGACACACTGGGAACGTTTAAGATTTATCTAGATAGCCACATGAACGGAGTGGGAATGGAGGGCTACAAAAGAATGGTCGAGTTTGGACCAGGGAGCGGCACGGGCTTGGAGGGCCGAAGGGTCTGTTCCTGAGCTGTATTGTTCTTTGTCCTTTGTTCAAAGGGGAACAGATTTCAAAATGAAATGAAAGTGCAAATGCCTCGTGACTGTCCCAGTATTAAATTAATGAAACACATCAAAGCATTTTTGGTGGGGGGAGTGGGTGGGGACGGGTTTACTCCAGAGGCTGGGCTGTAAAGAAACAGGGAGGCTCCCCACTCCCCCATCCATTCCCTGATCTGTGTCTCTCCCTCTGCGTTTAACCCCACCTCCAGCTGTGCTTCTGACTCATTTTACAAACCGCACCAACACTGAGAATCTCCCTCATTCGATATCAATACATTCAATCTCAGCAATGAAGCTTCTATCACCCCCGCCCCCCTCTCTGTCTCTTTCACTCTCCCCCCAGATCTAGACCTATCCAATACACAATCTCTGCACCCCTCCCTCTTCTGCTCTGGATAATCTGTCCTGATCTCTGCTCTGTTTCTCTATCTCAGCGTGAATCTGGACTGAAGTGCTCTCTCTGATAAGTTGCTGTCTGACCGTTTAAAATAATGATGTACGCTGTGCATCATGTTTTAAAGCTCAGAATGAGAAGAGAACAGTGGGAGGGGGAGCAGGAAAACCCACAATCCCACCCTGAAGTGGCTGCTGCACATTTTATTGAACCATTGAATTCAGCCACTTAAACCCTGTTCAGGAATTAAGGAAATGCAAAGGTGCCCCTGAGATTAGGCCTTGAATTGAGGCCGAGCCACACAGGCCATGAATTAAGGCTGTCACACAGGCCTTGAATTGAGGCCGAGCCACACAGGCCTTGAATTGAGGCTCAGTCACACAGGCCTTGAATTGAGGCTCAGTCACACAGGCCTTGAATTGAGGCCTACTCACACAGGCCTTGAATTGAGGCCTACTCACACAGGCCTTGAATTGAGGTTTACTCACACAGGCCTTGAATTGAGGCCTACTCACACAGGCCTTGAATTGAGGCCGAGTCACACAGGCCTTGAATTGAGGCCTAGTCACACAGGCCTTGAATTGAGGCCGAGTCACACAGGCCTTGAATTGAGGCCTAGTCACACAGGCCTTGAATTGAGGTCTAGTCACACAAGCCTTGAATTGAGGCCAGGTCACACAGGCCTTGAATTGAGGCCAAGTCACCCGGGCCTTGAATTGAGGCCTAGTCACACAGGCCTTGAATTGAGGCCCAGTGAAACAGAACAATCCTTTAAATCCACAAATCCCAGCGCCCTGTCTAAAAACACAAGTAGGACTCTGGGATTGAGAACAAGCTTTTCCCCCAGGCTCAGGAATGTGAATTTCAGCTCCCTCTCCCTCCCGAGTGCTTCGCAGTGAGAGGGAGACTGAGAATGTTACAAAGAGAAACTCAGTAAAAGTAGATTGAAGCGCTGCCCTGGGCTCTCACACAGCACCGTGACATTACTGAGAGTAAAACACAGGCACTGTCCAATTGGCCAATTAAACCGGGTCCCAATCGCAGCCTTTTTCATTCCAAGCCCCTGTGAGAACTCGATCGAAACGCCCTCTCTGCAGCTCTGCCTTACCCTGTTCCTCTCCATATCCCACCCTCCTTTCACTCAATCTTTTATGTTTAAAATGTGGACACTGATACAGTGTGAGGAATATGGGGCAGGGAGGAGGCACAGACCATGAGTGCACAGCAAGATCCCACACAGTCTGAACATGGCCAGATACAATGTGATATTTAAGTGAGGATTGAGGTGAATTAATTGGCAATGAGGGACCACACCTCTCCCTCTCTCCGCCCCTCTTCCTTCCACCCCTCCCCAGTTAAAATAAGGGGACATCACTCCAGGTTTGGTGCTGTTTGTACATTTGATATGAACAGGGAATCTTCCACTTCCAGCACAGTCACTCCTCTCTGTTTCTCTCTCTAATTCCCCCTCTCTTTTACCTCCACCATCTCTGTCCCTATCCACCCCCCTCTTCTCTCTCTCTCCTGCACTTGATGATCTATCTCTGTTCTCTCTCCCTCTCTCTGCCTGTTTATCTCCCCCTATCTCTGTGCGAACCCATCACCCTCCTCTCTCTCTCTCGCCTGCTCTGGATAATCTCTCTCTCTCTCTCTGACGATGAATCTGGATTGAAATGCTCTCTGAAAGGTGTCTGTCTGACCATTTTAAATCATGTCACCCTGTGACCACTGTTTGTGTTGATCACTGATTCACATTGAGAAATGAGGCTGGGGGCAGTGGTGGGAGATGGAAGCAATCACAGTCAGTTGTCAGTGCACTGAATTTGGGGAGCGGAACCACGGTCTCCCAGCAGGATAGGCTGCAGGGAAAATACTCACAGCAAGATCCCACAAGCAAACTGCTCTGTTACCCTCCCGTTCCCCCTCTCTCACTGTTACCCTCCAGTTCCCATTTCTCTCTCTGATAACTCACAATCAAAGGAGAACGATGGGAGACAGAGAGAGAGAGAGAGCAGGAAAACCCACAATCACATCCTGAATAAAATGAATTATTTTGCTTTTAACCATGGAGTTCTCCCACTTCAGCACAGACACTGTTCGGGAATGAAGCAAATACAAAAGGACATTCTGAGGGCCCTCTGAGATTAGGCCTTGAATTGAGGCCTAGTCACAGAGGCTGCATTAAACCTCGGGGACAGAGAACAGTTTTCTCCCCCCTCCCCCAGTGAATGAGGACAATCCTCTCCAGCCCTGAAACTGCCCCAGACACGACTGGAAGGAGTGAGAGGGAAAAGGGACCCAGTGATCCCCAAAGACACAACTTTGCAGCATTCTCTCATGCCTTCCAAAGAGAAATAGGTTGAAACACTGTAATTGAACCTGAGACAAACGGTGCAGTCACTGTCAAGCTGCTTTTCTCATTACTTACTGCAGACGAATTGAAGACATCCAGGAGGAGGAAGTTGAGCAGAGCCCAGAGTTCGTGCAGGTTGTTCTGAAGTGGTGAATCCGTGAGCAATAATCCATTTGTTGTTTTAAATTCTCTCACTATTTCAGAGAGCTGTAAATTTAGCAGATTTAAAAACATGACTGTACAAACTGGGTACAAGTTTGAATCATACTCCTGGCACAACTGTAGATTCAGACTGCATTTAAAAGTTCGCTGATCTTTTAGGTGTTTATTCGTGTCTGTTATTTCTCCAATGAATTCAGATATAGTGGCACTAAATGCTTTGCATTAGGAAGCAAAAAGCAAGTGTAGTAATAGTACATCAAGATTACAAACGGTTATCTATAACTTGCTAGACGGGAATATGGAAACTTCCAGAGTTGTCCACAATTGAATGGCATTTCTTTCAAATCGAAGCAATGGTTGTGGAAGGAGCAGCTGGTTAAAAAGCAATGGTTGTGGAAGGAGCAGCTGGTTAAAAAGCAATGGCTGTGGAAGGAGCAGCTGGTTAAAAAGCAATGGTTGTGGAAGGAGCAGCTGGTTAAAAAGCAATGGTTGTGGAAGGGACAGCTGGTTAAAAAGCAATGGTTGTGGAAGGAGCAGCTGGTTAAAAAGCAATGGTTGTGGAAGGAGCAGCTGGTTAAAAAGCAATGGTTGTGGAAGGAGCAGCTGGTTCAAAAGCAATGGTTGTGGAAGGAGCAGCTGGTTAAAAAGCAATGGTTGTGGAAGGGACAGCTGGTTAAAAAGCAATGGTTGTGGGAGGGACAGCTGGTTAAAAAGCAATGGTTGTGGAAGGAGCAGCTGGTTAAAAAGCAATGGTTGTGGAAAGGACAGCTGGTTAAAAAGCAATGGTTGTGGAAGGAGCAGCTGGTTAAAAAGCAATGGTTGTGGAAGGAGCAGCTGGTTAAAAAGCAATGGTTGTGGAAGGGGCAGCTGGTTAAAAAGCAATGGTTGTGGAAGGAGCAGCTGGTTAAAAAGCAATGGTTGTGGAAGGGGCAGCTGGGTAAAAAGCAATGGTTGTGGAAGGAGCAGCTGGTTAAAAAGCAATGGTTGTGGAAGGGACAGCTGGTTAAAAAGCAATGGTTGTGGAAGGAGCAGCTGGTTAAAAAGCAATGGTTGTGGAAGGGAAAGCTGGTTAAAAAGCAATGGTTGTGGAAGGGGCAGCTGGTTAAAAAGCAATGGTTGTGGAAGGAGCAGCTGGTTAAAAAGCAATGGTTGTGGAAGGGACAGCTGGTTAAAAAGCAATGGTTGTGGAAGGAGCAGCTGGTTAAAAAGCAATGGTTGTGGAAGGGGCAGCTGGTTAAAAAGCAATGGTTGTGGAAGGAGCAGCTGGTTAAAAAGCAATGGTTGTGGAAGGGACAGCTGGTTAAAAAGCAATGGTTGTGGAAGGGACAGCTGGTTAAAAAGCAATGGTTGTGGAAGGGACAGCTGGTTAAAAAGCAATGGTTGTGGAAGGGACAGCTGGTTAAAAAGCAATGGTTGTGGAAGGAGCAGCTGGTTAAAAAGCAATGGTTGTGGAAGGGACAGCTGGTTAAAAAGCAATGGTTGTGG
>NW_027594917.1:0-10192 GCF_964213995.1 Mustelus asterias | reverse complement strand
GAGGAGGGGTGAGGGGGAAGTGAAGGAGGAGGGAGGGGGAGGAGGGGGGTGGAGGGAGCAAAGGCGGCGAGGGAGCAGAGGGGGAGGGAGGAGGGGGAGAAGTGGTGAAGGGGAAGAGGGGGAGGGAGGGAGGGGGAAGGGGGAGACGATGTGGGGACAAGGGGAGGGGAGAGGGGCTGGGGAAGAGGGGGAGGGTTTGGGGAGAACGGGGTAGGGGATGGGGAGGGGGCAGTGGGGGTTGGGGATGGGGAGGGGACAAGGGGGAGGTGGGCTCGGAACAAGCGGGAGGGGTGGGGGATGGGGAGGGGACAGTTGGGGATGGGGAGGGGACCAGGGGGAGATGGGGTGAGAACAACGGGGAGAGGTGTTGGGAATGAGGGGGAGAGGGGGAGGTGAAAGGGGGGGTTGGCTGTGTAGGGAGGGGACACGGGGAAGGGAGGGGACAAGAGAGGAGAGAAGGGGACAAGGGGAGCTGCTGAGTGGAGGGGAGGGGAGAGGAGTGGATAGTGGTCGTCAAGGGGAGGGGACAGTGGTCACCAAAGGGAGGGGAGGGAAAATGGGGGAGAGGAGGGGCCAATGACGGAGCGGAGTGAAGGGGCCAATGGCGGAGGGGAGTGGAGGGGCCAATGGGGGAGGGGAGGGGCCAATGGGGGAGGGGAGGCATTTGATTTGATTTATTATTGTCACATGTATTAGTATAGAGTGAAAAGTATTGTTTCTTGCGGGTTATACAGACAAAGCATACCGTTCATAGAGAAGGAAAGGGGAGGGTGCAGAATGTAGTATTACAGTCATAGTTCGGGTGCAGAGAAAAATCAACTGAATGTAAGGTAGGTCCATTCATGGCAGCCGGGAAGAAGCTGTTCTTGAGACGGTTGGTGCATCATTTCAGACTTCTATATCTTTACCCTAATGGAAGAAGGTGGCAGGAGTGAAACCATGATCAGACAGGGGATGTGGCTCGCCCATTGCACTTGGGGTGTGCTGATGCCTGCGAGAATGACTTGCCTCTGCTAGGGTAGAGCAAGCGATCAGGGTAGCCAATGAGATTAATCTGAGGCCTTACCTGATGCAATTTTTCAACGCCATCTTGGCCTTTTGGCCAGGATGAAGCCCAGATCAAGCCCAGGAGGTCTTGGAATGCGTCATCCTGTCAGCCTCCATCTTGTTTGATCAAGCCAAGATGGGATGCAGATTCTTGTCTTGCCAGCTTGAATCTGGTTTGTCCCTCGTGTGGGGACTCTGATTGGACTTAATACTTTTTTTTGATTCGGAATAAAGAATCAAAAGGTACAAAACAATGTGGAAGAGAGAATGTCCGGGGTGCGTGGGGTCCTTGATTATGCTGGCTGCTTTTCCGAGGCAGCAGGAAGTGTAGACAGAGTCAATGGATGGGAGGCTGGTTTGCATGATGGACTGAGCTTTGTTCACGACCCTTTGTAGTTTCTTGCAGTCTTGGACAGAGCAGGAGACAGACCAAGCTGTGATACAACCAGAAAGAATGCTTTCTTGGTGCATCTGTAAAAATTGTGAGAATCGGAGCAAACAGCACGATTCAGCGGGCAGCGTTGTAGCGGGCAGCGGAGTGAGCAGGGAGCAGAGTGAGAGCTGAAGGGCTTTGGCTCAACGGGCTTTGGCGAGAACAGGCAAAATCGAGAGTTGATTCTTTTTCCCAGAAAGTTTATTCTTGTTTTTCCCCAGAGTAAAAAAAATGCCAGGCAAGATGTTGGAATGCTCCTCCTGCAGGATGTGGGAGATCAGGGAGACCTCCGGTATCCCTGACAACAACACCTGCAAAAGATGCATCCAGCTGCAGTTGCTCGCAAAGTGTGTTCGGGAACTGGAGCAGGAGCTTGATGACCTCCATTTAATTCGGTAGAATGAGGAGTTTATAGACAGTAGCTTGAGGGAGGTAGTTACACCTAAGCGGCAGAGCACAGGAAATTGGGTTACTGTAAGGAGAGGAAATGGAAATGTGAAAGGACAGACAGAGCAGGGTTCCCCTGTGGCCATACCCCTCCACAACAGGTATACTGAATTGGATACTGTTGTGGGAGGTGCTTTACCTGGGACAAGCTGCGACAGCCGGAACTCTGATATTGAGACTGGTTCTACAGCGCAGAAGGGTGGGAGGAAGAAGAGGAGAGCAGTAGTGATAGGGGACACAATGGTCAGAGGTACGGACAGGAGGTTCTGTGGTCGGGACAGAGACTCCCGCATGGTTTGTTGCCTCCCGGGTGCCAGGGTCAGCAATGTCTCTGATCGCGTGCAGAGCATTCTAAAGTGGGAAGGTGATCAGCCAGATGATCTAAAAAAGTGCAAGAAGCTACTAAAGAGGGAAATCAGGAGGGCTAAAAGAAGACATGAGGTTGCTTTGGCAGACAGAGTGAAGGAAAATCCAAAGAGCTTCTATAGGTATGTTAGGAACAAAAGGATAGTGAGGGATAAAATTGGTCCTCTTGAAGACCAGAGTGGTAGACTGTGTATGGAACCAAAAGAGATGGAGGAGATACTAAATGGTTTTTTTTGCATCCGTATTTACTGAGGAAACGGGCATGGAGTCTGCGGAAATAGGGCAAACAGGTAGGGAGGTCATGGAACCTTTACAGATTAAAGGGGAGGAGGTGCTCGCTGTCTTGAGGCAAATCAGAGTGGATAAATCTCCAGGACCGGACAGGGTATTCCCACGGACCTTGAGGGAAGCTCGTGTTGAACTTGCAGGGGCCCTGGCAGACATATTTGAAATGTCAGTATTCACGGGGGAGGTGCCGGATGATTGGAGGGTGGCTCATGTTGTTCCGTTGTTTTAAAAAGGTTCCAAAAGAAATCCAGGAAATTATAGGCCAGTATGTTTGACGTGGGTGGTGGGCAAGTTATTGGAAGGTGTGATAAGGGATAGGATCTACAAATATTTGGATAGACAGGGACTTATTAGGGAGAGTCAACATGGCTTTGTGCGTGGTAGGTCATGTTTGACCAATCTATTAGAGTTTTTCAAGGAGGTTACCAGGAAAGTGGATGAAGGGAAGGTGGTGGATGTTGTCTACCTGGATTTCAGCAAGGCCTTTGACAAGGTCCCTCATGGGAGGTTAGTTAGGAAGGTTCAGTCGCTGGGTATACATGGGGAGGTAGTAAATTGGATTAGACACTGGCTCAATGGAAGAACACAGTAAGAAGTTTAACAACACCAGGTTAAAGTCCAACAGGTTTATTTGGTAGCAAAAGCCACATCAATGGAAGAAGCCAGAGAGTGGTTGTGCAGGATTGCTTCTCTGAGTGGAGGCCTGTGACTAGTGGTGTTCCGCAGGAATCGGTGTTGGGTCCATTGTTGTTTGTCATCTATATCAATGATCTGGATGATAATGTGGTAAATTGGATCAGCAAGTGTGCTGATGATACAAAGATTGGAGGTGTCGTGGACAGTGAGGAAGGTTTTCAAAGCTTGCAGAGGGATTTGGACCAACTAGAAAAGTGGGGTGAAAAATGGCAAATGGAATTTAATGCAGACAAGTGTGAGATATTGCACTTTGGAAGGACAAACCAAAGTAGAACATACAGGGTAAATGGTAGGACTCTGAAGAGTGCAATTGAACAGAGGGATCTGGGAATACAGGTACAGAATTCCCTAAAAGTGACGTCACAGGTGGATAGGGTCGTAAAGAGTGTCTTTGGTACATTGGCCTTTATAAATTGGAATATCGAGTGTAAAAGTTGGAGTGTTATGGTAAGGTTGTATAGGGCATTGGTGAGGCCGGATTTAGAGCATTGTGGACATTTTTGGTCACCTAGTTACAGGAAGGATGTAAATAAGGTTGAAAGAGTGCAGAGAAGGTTCACAAGGATGTTGCCGGGACTTGAGAAACTGAGTTACAGAGAGAGATTGAATAGGTTGGGACTTTATTCCCTGGAGCGTAGAAGATTGAGGGGAGATTTGATAGAGGTGTATAAGATTTTGATGGGTCTAGATAGAGTGAATGCAAGAAGGCTTTTTCCGCTGAGGCGAGGGGAGAAAAAAACCAGAGGGCATGGGTTAAGGGTGAAAGGAGAAAAGTTTAAAGGGAATATAGAACATAGAACAGTACAGCACAGAACAGGCCCTTCGGCCCACGATGTTGTGCCGAGCTTTGTCTGAAACCCAGATCAAGTTATTTTCTCCCTATCATCCCGAAGTACTCCATATGCCTATCCAATAGCTTCTTAAATGTTCCTAAAGTTTCAGACTCCACTATCCCTGCAGGCAGTCCATTCCACACCCCAACCACTCTCTGAGTACAAAACCTACCTCGGACATCCTTCCTATATCTCCCACCATGAACCCTATAGTTATGCCCCCTAGTTACCGCTCCATTTACCCGAGGAAATAGTCTTTGAACGTTCACTCTATCTATCCCCCTCATCATCTTATAAACCTCTATCAAGTCTCCTCTCAACCTCCTCCGCTCCAAAGAGAAAAGCCCAAGTTCCCTGAACCTTTCCTCATAAGACCTACCCTCCAAACCAGGCAGCATCCTGGTAAATCTCCTTTGCACTCTTTCCAGTGCTTCCACATCCTTCTTATCGTGAGGTGACCAGAACTGCACACAATATTCCAAATGTGGTCTCCACCAAGGTCCTGTACAGTTGCAGCATAACCCCACGGCTCTTAAACTTCAACCCCCTGTTAATGAACACCAACACACTATAGGCCTTCTTCACGGCTCTATCCACTTGAGTGGCAACCTTCAGAGATCTATGGATATGAACCCCAAGATCTCTCTGTTCCACCACATTCTTCAGAACCCTACCTTTGGCCTTGTAATCCACATTTAAATTTGTCCTAC
Organism: Mustelus asterias; assembly: GCF_964213995.1. Lineage (NCBI taxonomy): Eukaryota > Metazoa > Chordata > Chondrichthyes > Carcharhiniformes > Triakidae > Mustelus > Mustelus asterias. The sequence continues at coordinate 5,372 of NW_027594917.1, read as the reverse complement.
CAAAATGAATCACCTCGCATTTATCAGGGTTAAACTCCATTTGCCATTTTTCAGCCCAGCTCTGCATCCAATCTATATCTCTTTGCAGCCTACAACAGCCCTCCACCTCATCCACTACTCCACCAATCTTGGTGTCATCAGCAAATTTACTGATCCACCCTTCAGCCCCCTCCTCCAAGTCATTTATAAAAATTACAAATAGCAGAGGACGAAGCACTGATCCCTGTGGCACTCCGCTGGTAACCGGTTTCCAGTCCGAAAATTTTCCATCCACCACCACCCTCTGTCTTCTGTTAGATAGCCAGTTACCTATCCAATCGGCCACACTTCCCTCTATCCCACACATCCTTACTTTCTTCATCAGCCGACCATGGGGGACTTTATCGAACGCCTTACTAAAATCCATGTATATGACATCAACTGCACTATCTTCATCTATACACTTAGTTACCTCCTCAAAAAATTCAATCAAATTTGTGAGGCACGACTTGCCCTTCACGAATCCGTGCTGACTATCCCGGATTAAGCTGCATCTTTCTAAATGGTCGTAAATCCTATCCCTAAGGACCTTTTCCATCAACTTACCGACCTCCGAAGTAAGACTAACCGGCCTATAATTACCAGGGACATTTCTATTCCCTTTCTTAAACAGAGGAACAACATTCGCCACTCTCCAGTCCTCTGGCAGTGGACAGTGAGGATGGAAAGATCAAAGCCAAAGGCTCTGCTATCTCATCCCTTCCCTCCCAAAGAATCCTAGGATATATTTCATCAGGCCCAGGGGACTTATCGACCTTCAGTTTATTCAAAACTGCTAGTACATCCTCCCTCCGAACATCTACTTCCTCCAGCCTATCAGCCTGTGACACCCTCTCTTCCTCAAAAACATGGCCCCTCTCCTTGGTGAACACCGAAGAAAAGTATTCATTCATCACCTCTCCTATCTCTTCTGACTCCATGCACAAATTCCCACTACTGTCCTTGACCAGCCCCAACCTCACCCTGGTCATTCTTTTATTCCTCACATAAGAGTAAAAAGCCTTGGGGTTTTCCTTGATCCGACCCGCCAAGGACTTCTCATGCCCCTTCCTAGTTCTCCTAAGCCCCTTTTTCAGCTCATTTCTTGCTAACTTGTATCCCTCCATCGAGACATCTGAACCTTGTTTTCTCAACCTAACAGACGTTTTCTTCTTCCTCTTGACAAGACATTCCACCTCTTTTGTGAAACATGGTTCCCTCACTCGGCCATTTCCTCTCTGCCTGGCAGGGACATACCTATCAAGGACACGCAGTATTTGTTCCTTGAAAAAGTTCCACTTATCATTAGTGCCTTTGCCTGACAATTTTTGTTCCCATCCTATGCTTCCGAATTCCCGCCTGATTGCATCATAATTACCTCTCCCCCAATTGTAAACTATGCCCTGCCGTACGGCCCTATCCCTCTCCATTGCAATAACAAAAGACACCGAATTGTGGTCACTATCTCCAAAGTGCTCTCCCACAACCAAATCTAACACTTGGCCCGGTTCATTTCCCAGTACCAAATCTAATGTGGCCCCACCTCTCGTCGGCTTGTCCACATACTGTGTCAGGAACCCCTCCTGCACACACTGCTCAAAAACTGCCCCATCCGAACTTTTCCACCTATAAAGGTTCCAATCAATATTTGGAAGGTTAAAGTTCCCCATGACAACTACCCTGTGACCCCCACACCTATCGATAATCTGCTCAGCAATTTCTTGCTCCACATCTCTATTACTATTTGGGGGCCTATAGTAAAGTCCTAACAACGTGACCGCTCCTTTCCTGTTCCGACCTCAGCCAATATTACCTCTGTCGGCAGATCCCCTTCGAAATGCCTTTCTGCAGCCGTTACACTCTCCTTGATTAACAGTGCCACTCCTCCACCTCTTTTACCAGTTACCCTACACTTACTGAAACATCTATACCCCGGAACTTCCAACAACCATTCCTGTCCTTGTTCTACACATAGAACATTACAGCACAGTACAGGCCCTTCGGCCCTCGATGTTGCGCCGACCAGTGGTACCAATCTAAAGCCCCTCTAATCTACACTATTCCTATATCATCCATATGTTTATCCAATAACCACTTGAACGCTCTCAACGTTGACGAGTCCACCACTGCTGCAGGCAGGGCATTCCACGCCCTTACTACTCTCTGAGTAAAGAACCCATGTCTCCGTAATGGCCACAGCATCGTAGTCCCAAGTGCCAATCCACGCCCCAAGTTCACCTACCTTATTTCGGATACTCCTTGCATTGAAGTAGACACACTTCAACCCACCTTGTTGTCTGCTGGTACCCACCTTTGACCATGATACCCTTCCCAGTACCTCACTACACTCACTGACCTCCGGACTACAACTCCTTTTCCCATCCCCTGACAAATTAGTTTAAACCCCCCTGAAGAGCAGTAGCAAATTTCCCTCCCAGGATATTGGTGCCCCTCTGGAATATTTTGGGGGGCTTCTTCACGCAGAGAGTGGTGAGAGTGTGGAATGCGCGGCCGGATAAAGTGGTAAATGTGGGGTCACTTTTAACATTTAAGAAAAACTTGGACGGGTTCATGGATGAAAGGGGTGTGGAGGGATATGGTCCAAGTGCAGGTCAGTGGGACTCGGCAAAAAATGGTTCGGCACAGACAAGAAGGGCCAAAGGGCCTGTTTCTGAGCTGTAATTTTCTATGGTTCTATGGTTCATAGGATCCCCACAGTGCAGAAGGAGGCCGTTCAGTCCATCGAACCTACACCAACGGCAGCCCCACCCAGGCCCTATCCCTGCAACCCCACATATTTACCCCACTAATCCCCGGGAATGAAACAAACCAGCCTCCCATCCATTGACTCTGTCTACACTTCCCGCTGCCTCGGCAAAGCAGCCAGCATAATTAAGGACCCCACGCACCCTGGACATTCTCTCTTCCACCTGCTTCCATCAGGAAAAAGATACAAACGTCTGAGGACACGCACCAACCAACTCAAGAACAGCTTCTTCCCTGCTGCCATCAGACTTTTGAATGGACTTGTCAGAAGCTACAGAAGGATATAGATAGGCTGGAAATTTGGGCAAAGAAATGGCAGATGGATTTCAATCCTGATGAATGCGAAGTGATGCAATTTGGTAGAAATAATGTAGGGAGGAGCTGTACGATAAATGGCAGATCCATAAAGGGTGTAGATATGCAGAGGGACCTGGGTGTGCAAGTCCACAGATCCTTGCAGGTGATGTCACCTCCAGTCTGTGTTGTTACCCGATTTACACTGTCCGTGCCTTGCACCCTGAGTGCCTGTGCCTCTTAGCGCCCGCTTCAAAACCCTACCTTAGCGTGGGAGATTTCTCCTCTTAATGTCCAGTTTAGGGTAGGGCACCTTGAGTCAAGCACTCCCTTGTCCTATTGCCTTGGCACAGACAGCGGTTTCGTTTAGAATCCTGGGTTAGTTACACCAATTAGTTCTGCAGGCGGTTCTTATCTTTATATTAGTCTTAATTCCTTATTCCCGTTATCAGATAGCCCAAAATCTGTTATCTTTACCTCTGGTCCTCTATTTCTATTAATGTTACTTACCTTCTTCCACGCGGTCGTTCTGACCTATACCTCTTTAGTGCAGAATTCTGTTTCAATTTTAAAAACTTAGGCAAGTTTATACAGTTCTACAAGACAATATTTAAAACGGACAAACCCTAACCCTTAAAGGTACCTCACTTTGAACGGAGACTTGTACTCGCCCTTGACTGCTCTGGATTTTTATCAGATTCGTTTAAATTTGATCCCGGCTTCCAGACCGTGGCCACCAGTCAGAAGTCACATATCAAATCCTGTGCCGACTCCGCCATTTGTTGTAGGGAAAAAATCCCTTGTCCCAGTGCATTCAAGAGGTCGAGTCTCAAGGCAAGGTTCAAAGTGTTTTTCTTTATTGTACAGTTACTTGGATCCCAGGGAGACCCCCGTAGCCAGCTCAGAAACAGTGGCTTGGCCACGATGATCTCAACAGTGACACATTCGCTCTGGATATTTATAGGAATCCAAATTCGAGCGGGAACATTTGCTCATGCATTTTTACAATACCTAAAAAGTGGCGGGATTCTTTAATTGCTGCCCTGAAGATTTGGCGGGCAGTTTTGATTCGAAAAGATTAACACTGAGAATATGTATCCCATCTGGTCAGGAGGTTCCCTGGTAGACTTTGTCAATTTCCATCTGTATGGTGTGTGTCGGTGTTAATAGGACTGCCTGTTCTTGCCCCGGTGTTTTAATGTGTTTCCCATTATCCTCTCGATGTGTCCCCTTATCTAAATCGACCTCTCATGTTTGTGTCTGTATTCTATGCTTGCGAGATTAGGTGTTAGTGTCATTTTGTCCTGCTGTGTGTCGGGGGATTTAATCCAATCTTTTATTCTTTTTATCCTGGTTTATTAAGTTTCCTTGCCTGCCTTGGCCATTTGATTCCCATAATATTTTATTTACAGTAAAGTTGTGCCATATATCCCACTGCCAGGTCTTGACTCGCAGATATCCCGATCTTCTGGCCAAGGGCCGGTTTAAAATGCAGCTTCGTGCTGTTGCTGGGCAGAATAAGGATCTTTTGTCGGCTTTGAAATTAAAGGTGTCTCAGCTGTGCAGAGCTTCGTGCTGTTGCTGGGCAGAATAAGGATCTTTTGTCGGCTTTGAAATTAAAGGTCTCTCAGCTGTGCAGAGCTTCGTGCTGTTTCTGGGCAGAATAAGGACCTTCCATCAAACTTGAATTAAAGGTTTCTCAGCTGTGCAGAGGGGGATTTAAACGAATGTCCATTCGGGTGTTCCCCTCTGCATTGTGGGCACGTTATGAATGGTGCCAATCAGTCCAATAAATGAATATGTTTCATGAGGTGAATATTGATGAGATAATAAAAATATGGCTTTGGAAAATGTCCGACTTCACCACAACATAACTATCCCCCTTAACACCCACCTCCCCCACTACCCAGACCGATCGCGACCACTTGCCCCCCCCCCCCCCACCGATCACCCGCAGAATGGCAACGTCAACCCTCCCACCGCTGCCCCCTTCACCAGAGAATTACCTGGCCTCCCTCCTCCTCCCCCCCCACCAGAAAACGGCCTGGCCTCCCTCCCATCCCCTCCCCTCGGCAACCACAGAACGATCGGGCCCGCCTCCCTCCCACCGCCCCGCCCCCCCGCCATCACCAGAGAATGATCTGATCCACCTCCCTCCGCCCCCCCCTCACCAGAGAATGATCTGATCCACCTCCCTCCACCCCCCCCCCTCCTCACCAGAGAATGATCTGATCCACCTCCCACCCCCCCCCCCCCTCACCAGAGAATGATCTGATCCACCTCCCTCCGCCCCC
>NW_027594916.1:0-10218 GCF_964213995.1 Mustelus asterias | reverse complement strand
ACCCCCTGGTTCTGGACTCCCCCCACCATCGGGAACATCCTCCCTGCATCTACCCTGTCTAGTCCCGTTACCAAACCCCGCCCCCAATCCCCAAACCCCGCCCCCAATCCTCAAACCCCGCCCCCAATCCCCAGGTTCTGGACTCCCCCCACCATCGGGAACATCCTCCCTGCATCTACCCTGTCTAGTCCCGTTACCAAACCCCGCCCCCAATCCCCAAACCCCGCCCCCAATCCCCCAAACCCCGCCCCCAATCCCCAAACCCCGCCCCCAATCCCCAAACCCAATCCCCAAACCCCGCCCCCAATCCCCAAACCCCGCCCCCAATCCCCAAACCCAATCCCCAAACCCCGCCCCCAATCCCCAAACCCCGCCCCCAATCCCCAAACCCCGCCCCCAATCCCCAACCCCGCCCCCAATCCCAAACCCCGCCCCTAATCCCCAACCCCGCCCCCAATCCCCAAACCCCGCCCCCAATCCCCAACCCCGCCCCCAATCCCCAAACACCGCCCCCAATCCCCAAACCCCGCCCCCAATCCCCAAACCCCGCCCCCAATCCCCAAACCCCGCCCCCAATCCCCAAACCCAATCCCCAAACCCCGCCCCCAATCCCCAAACCCCACCCCCAATCCCCAAACCCCGCCCCCAATCCCCTGGTTCTGGACACTCCCACCATCGGGAACATCCTCCCTGTATCTACCCTGTCTAGTCCCATTACCAAAACCCCGCCCCCAATCCCAAAACCCCGCCCCCAATCCCCAAACCCCACCCCCAATCCCCAAACCCCACCCCCAAACCCGCCCCCAATCCCCAAACCCCGCCCCCAATCCCCAAACCCCGCCCCCAATCCCCTGGTTCTGGACACTCCCACCATCGGGAACATCCTCCCTGCATCTACCCTGTCCAGTCCCGTTACCAAACCCCGCCCCCAATCCCCAAACCCCGCCCCCAATCCCCCAAACCCCGCCCCAATCCCCAAACCCAACCCCAATCCCCAAACCCCCACCCCCAATCCCCAAACCCCCGCCCCCAATCCCCTGGTTCTGGACTCCCCCCACCATTGGGAACATCCTCCCTGCATCTACCCTGTCCAGTCCCGTTACCAAACCGCCCCCACCAAACCCGCCCCAATCCCCAAACCCCGCCCCCAATCCCCAAACCCCGCCCAATCCCAAACCCCGCCCCCAATCCCCAAACCCGCCCCTATCCCCAAACCCCACCCCCAATCCCCAAACCCCACCCCCAATCCCCAAACCCCGCCCCAATCCCCAAACCCCGCCCCCAATCCCCAAACCCCACCCCCAATCCCCAAACCCCACCCTCAATCCCCAAACCCCGCCCCCAATCCCCAAACCCCACCCCCAATCCCCAAACCCCGCCCCCAATCCCTGGTTCTGGACACTCCCACCATCGGGAACATCCTCCCTGTATCTACCCTGTCTCGTCCCGTTACCAAACCCGCCCCCAATTCCCCAAACCCCGCCGCCAATCCCCAAACGCCACCCCCAATCCCCAAACCCCACCCCCAAACCCCGCCCCCAATCCCCAAACCCCGCCCCCAATCCCCAAACCCCGCCCCCAATCCCCTGGTTCTGGACACTCCCACCATCGGGAACATCCTCCCTGCATCTACCCTGTCCAGTCCCCGTTACCAAACCCCGCCCCCAATCCCCAAACCCCGCCCCCAATCCCCAAACCCCGCCCCCAATCCCCAAACCCCCACCCCCAATCCCCAAACCCCACCCCCAATCCCCAAACCCCGCCCCCAATCCCCTGGTTCTGGACTCCCCCCACCATCGGGAACATCCTCCCTGCATCTACCCTGTCCAGTCCCGTTACCAAACCCCGCCCCCAATCCCCAAAACCCCGCCCCCAATCCCCAAACCCCGCCCCCAATCCCAACCCCGCCCCAATCCCCAAACCCCGCCCCCAATCCCCAAACCCCGCCCCCAATCCCCAAACCCCGCCCCCAATCCCCAAACCCCGCCCCCAATCCCCAAACCCCGCCCCCAATCCCCAAACCCCGCCCCCAATCCCCAAACCCCGCCCCCAATCCCCAAACCCCGCCCCCAATCCCCAAACCCCGCCCCCAATCCCCAAACCCCGCCCCCAATCCCCAAACCCCGCCCCCAATCCCCAAACCCCGCCCCCAAACCCCACCCCCAATCCCCTGGTTCTGGACTCCCCCCACCATCGGAACATCCTCCCTGCATCTACCCTGTCCAGTCCTGTTAGAATTTGATAAGTCTCTGTGAGATTCCCCCCTCATTCGTCTGAACTCCAGTGAAAACAATCCTAACGTCGTCAATCTCTCCTCACACATGAGTCCCACCATCCCCGGAATCACTGGGCTGACCCCTTACTCTGAGATGACCCCCTGTGGTTCCAGACTCTCCCATAACGGGGAGGGGCGGGGGGAGGAACACCCTCTCAGCATCAACCCTGTCCAGCAGTGGAAGCTGTAAGAAGTTTAACAACACCAGGTTAAAGTCCAACAGGTTTATTTGGTAGCAAAAGCCACACAAGCTTTCGAGGCTCTGAGCCCCTTCTTACTGTGTTTACCCCAGTCCAACGCCGGCATCTCCACATCATGAATACCATCGGCAGTGGAAGGGACAGGGGATTGGGGAAGAGAAAGGGGGAAGAGGGGGGCGAGTGGGAAGGAGGGGGGGAGGGGAGGGGGAGGGAGAGGGGGGAGGGAGAGGGGGGGAGGGGGAGGGAGAGGGGGGGAGGGAGAGGGGGGAGGGGAGGGGAGGGAGAGGGGGAGGGGGAGGGGGAGAGGGAGGCGGGGGGAGAGGGAGGCGGGAAGGGAATGGGAGGGGGAGGGAGAGGGGGAGGGAGAGTGGGAGGGAGGGGGGAAGGGGAGGGGGAGAGGGAGGCAGGAAGGGAAGGGGAGGGAGAGAGAGAGAGGGAGGGGGAAGGGGAGGGAGAGCGGGAGGGGGGGAGGAGGGGGAGGGGAAAGGGGAGGGGGAAGGGGAGGGGAAGGGGGAGAGGGAGGAGGAGGGGGAAGGGGAGGGGGAGGCGGGAAGGGGAGGGGGAAAGGGGGGAGAGGGGAAGGGGAGGAGAGGGGAAGGGGAGAGGGAGGAGGGGGAGGGGAGAGGCAGGGGAGGGGGAAGGGGAGAGGCAGGGGAGGGGGAAGGGGAGAGGGAAGGGGAGAGGGAAGGGGAGGGGGAGGGGTAGGTGAGAGGAGAGAAGGAGGAGGGGTAGAGTGAGGGGAGAGGAGAGGGGGGGGAGGGTTTGGGGAAGAGAAAGGTGGTGGGCAGGGGGAGGGGTTTGGGGAGGTGTGGAGAGGGAAGGGGGGGAAACTCTGGGATGAGTTTGGGGGGGAAGATTCCAGAAGAATCTGGGACGGGGGGGAGTCTCCGGGACGGGGGGGGGAGTCTCTGGGACAGGGGGAGTCTCCGGTACGGGGGGAGTCTCCGGGACGGGGGACAGGCCCCTCTCGCTGGTGAACTCTGACCTCTCGGCTGTCTCTCTCTCTGACGCTCAGGTTCACGGAGTTTGAGATGGAGGAACAATCCCAGAGGCTGCAGTGTGAACAGATCCCCGTCCAGCCCGGAATGTCACCCGGAATCCCGCTGGGACCCGGAGCGACAGGAAAACCCAGCAAACAGATTGTGGAAGGTACATAGCCCAGGACCTGACCTCTCAACCCTCAACCCTGACCTCTCAACCCTGGACCCTGCATCCTCAACTCCTAACCCTGCACCCTGAACCCTGCACCCTCAACCCTGCACCCTCAACCCTGAACTCCTAACCCTGAACCCTGCACCCTCAACCCTGAACCCTGCACCCTCAACCCTGAACCCTGCACCCTCAACCCTGAACTCCTAACCCTGAACCCTGCACCCTCAACCCTGAACCCCTGCACCCTCACCCTGAACCCTGCACCCTCAACCCTGAACTCCTAACCCTGAACCCTGCACCCTCAACCCTGAACCCTGCACCCTCAACCCTGAACCCTGAACCCTGCACCCTCAACCCTGAACGTTTGACTCTGAACTCTGAACCCTCAACCCTGAACCACTAACATGGAACTCTGAACCCTGAACTCTGAATCCTGAACCCCTAACCCTGAACTCTAAAGCCTGAACCTCTTACCCTGAACCCCTAGTCCTGAACTCTAAATGGGAACCCCTAACCTAGAACCCCTAACCCTGAACCCCTAATCCTGAACCCCAAACCCTGAACCCCTAACCCTGAACCCCTAACCCTGAACCCCTAACCCTGAACCCCTAACCCTGAACCCCAAACCCTGAACCCCAAACCCTGAACCCCAAACCCTGAACCCCTAAACCTGAACCCCAAACCTTGAACCCCTAACCCTGAACCCCAACGCTGAACCCCAAACCCTGAACCCCGAACCCTGAACCCCAAACCCTGAACCCCAAACCCTGAACCCCTACCCTGAACCCCACACCCTGAACCCCACACCCTGAACCCCAAACCCTGAACCCCTAACCCTGAATCCCAAACCCTGAACCCCTAACCCTGAATCCCAAACCCTGAACCCCTAACCCTGAACCCCTAACCCTGTACCCCAAACCCTGAACCCCTAACCCTGAACCCCTAACCCCTAACCCTGAACCCCTAACCCTGAACCCCAAACCCTGAACCCCTAACCCTGAACCCCTAACCCTGAACCCCAAACCCTGAACCCCAAACCCTGAACCCCAAACCCTGAACCCCTAACCCTGAACCCCAAACCCTGAACCCCTAACCCTGAACCCCTAACCCCGAACCCTGACCCCATAACCCTGAACCCCTAACCCTGAACCCCTAACCCTGAACCTCTAACCCTGAACCCCTAACCCTGAACCCTGAACCCCTAACCCTGAACCCCTAACCCTGAACCCCTAACCCTGAACCCCTAATCCTGAACTCTAAACACTGAACCCCTAACCCTGAACCCCTAACCCTGTACCCCTAACCCTGAACCCCTAACCCTGAACTCTAAACACTGAACCCCTAACCCTGAACCCCTAACCCTGAACCCCTAACCCCAAACCCCTAACCCCAAACCCTGAACCCCAAACCCCTAACCCTGTACCCCTAACCCTGTACCCCTAACCCTGAACCCCTAACCCTGAACTCTAAACACTGAACCCCTAACCCTGAACCCCTAACCCTGAACCCCTAACCCTGAACCCCAAACCCTGAACCCCTAACCCTGAACCCCTAACCCTGAACCCCTAACCCTGAACCCCTAACCCTGAACCCCAAACCCCGAACCCCAAACCCTGAACCCCAAACCCTGAACCCCAAACCCTGAACCCCTAACCCTGAACCCCTAACCCCGAACCCCTAACCCTGAACCCCTAAACCTGAACACCTAACCCTGAACCCCTAACCCTGAACCCCAAACCCTGAACCCCTAACCCTGAACCCCAAACCCTGAACCCCTAAACCTGAACACCTAACCCTGAACCCCTAACCCTGAACCCCAAACCCTGAACCCCTAACCCCTAACCCTGAACCCCTAACCCTGAACCCCGAACCCTGAACCCCGAACCCCTAACCCTGAACCCCTAACCCTGAACCCCCAACGCTGAACCCCTAATCCTGAACTCTAAACACTGAACCCCTAACCCTGAACCCCTACCCTGAACCCCAAACCCCTAACCCTGAACCCCAAACCTGTAACCCTGAACCCCTAACCCTGTACCCCTAACCCTGAACCCCTAACCCTGAACTCTAAACACTGAACCCCTAACCCTGAACCCCTAACCCTGTACCCCTAACCCTGAACCCCTAACCCTGAACTCTAAACACTGAACCCCTAACCCTGAACCCCTAACCCTGAACCCCTAACCCCAAACCCCTAACCCCAAACCCTGAACCCCAAACCTCTAACCCTGAACCCCTAACCCTGTACCCCTAACCCTGAACCCCTAACCCTGAACTCTAAACACGGAACCCCTAACCCTGAACCCCTAACCCTGAACCCCTAACCCTGAACCCCTAACCCTGAACCCCAAACCCTGAACCCCTAACCCTGAACCCCTAACCCTGAACCCCAAACCCCGAACCCTGAACCCCAAACCCTGAACCCCAAACCCTGAACCCCTAACCCTGAACCCCTAACCCTGAACCCCTCACCGTGAACTCTGAATCCCTAACCTTGAACTCTGAACCCTTAACCCTGAAGTCTGAACCCCTCACCCTGAACCACGAACTCTAAACCCTGAACTCTGAACCCTGAACTCCTAACCCTGAACCCTCAACACTGAATCCTACTCCTGAGCCATGAAGGCCAAACCCTGAAGCCCAAACTCTGAAAACCCTGACCCCTGAACTCTGGACCCTGAACCCTCCAGGCCGAATGGAGCAGGCTGGTTACAGTGAACCCTGGAACCAGCCGCTCCGGGCGGGATGCTGAGGGATTGATGGCCAGCGGGCTGGATTCAGGGAGCGGGTGATTTGGGGGGATTTTGGGGTCCAGGCTTTGACCGGAACCTTCTCCTGGCACATCCTGAACCTGCGTTTGGACCCAGAGCCAGCTGGGAGGAAGAGCAGCAGCAAAGGGGGTGCCCAGCGATCCCACAAACAGGCCAAGGCTGTTCCCCAGGGCGGGATGGGCGGAACGGCACCCCAGCAGCACCCCATCCCGCTCGAAGCCGTCAGCCAGTACATCGAGATCATGGAAGCTCTGAGCCGGGAGCAGCGGGGTGAGAGCGAGGGGGAATCGGTGGCTCAAACCTCCGAAAAACAAGAGAGCGAACAGCCCGAACTCATCCAGTACATCGAAAAACTCTGCAACGGGGATTCCTTCATCAGCAAGGTGAGGGGGTGAGGGGGGGGGTGTCCCCGGGGGGGTCTCCCCATGGAGGGGGGTGTTCCCGTGGGGGGGTCTCCCCATGGAGGGGGGGTCCCCATGGTGGGGGGAAGGCTCCCCCAGGATCAGGGGGCGCGTGAAGGGAGGGGGGGTCTCCCCAAGGATTGGGGGGACGTGGGGAGGGGGGGTCTCTCCAAGGATGGGGGGCCGGGGGCTCTCCCTAAGGATTGGGGGCACGTGAGGGGGGGGGTCTCCCCAAGTCACGGGGCACGAGGGGGGGTCTCCCCAAGGATCGAGGGGCGTGGGGGGATTCTCCCCAAGGATCAGGGGACTGCGGGTGTGGGGGTCGCCCCAAGGATTGGGGGCACGTGGGGAGGGGGGGTCTCTCCAAGGATTGGAGGGCATGGGGGTGGGTCTCCCCAAGCGTCGGGGGTGCGTGACGGGGGGGATCTCCCCAAGGATTGGGGGCACATGAGCGGGGTTCTCTCCAAGGATCGGGGGGCGTGGGCAGGGAGGGGGAGTCTCTCCAAGGATCGCGGGCGAGGGGGGGGCGTCTCCCCAAGGATCAGGGGGTATGAGTGGGGGTCTCCCCAAGGATCGGAGGGCACGGGGGTGGGTCTCCCCAAGCATCGGGGGCGCGTGAGGGGGGTCTCCCCAAGGATCGGGAGGAGTGGGAGGGAGGGGGAGTCTCTCCAAGGATCGCGGGGGGGCGTGGGGAGGGGGGGTCTCTCCAAGGACCGGGGGCACGAGGGGGATCTCCTCAAGGATCGGGGGCACGAGGGGGATCTCCTCAAGGATCGGGGGCACGAGGGGGATCTCCTCAAGGATCGGGGGCATGAGGGGGATCTCCTCAAGGATCGAAGGGCGCGGGAGGGTCTCCCCAACGATCGAGGGGTCCGGGGTGTCTCCCCAAGGATTGAGGTGTATGGGGGGGTGTCTCCCCAAGGATTGGAGGGCACCGGGGAGGGGGGTCTCCCCAAGGATCGGGGGGCATGAGGGGGTCTCCCCAAGGATCGGGGGGCGCGAGGGGGTCTCCCCAAGGATCGGGGGGCACGAGGAGGTCTCCCCAAGGATCGGGGGTGCGTGGGGGGGTTTCCCCAAGGATTGAGGGGCGCAGGGGGGTCTCCCCACGAATCAGGGGATCGCAGGCCTGGGGGAGGGGGCGGGGGGAGAGTATCTCCTCAAGGATCGGGAGGTGGGCGGGTCTCCCCAAGGATCGGGGGGAGGGGGGGGGGGGTGTCCTTCCTGCCTCAAACTGGGTGAACCCGCCATCCAGAGCCTTGCTATGAGGACTCACTCCAATTCAGACCATAAGACATAGGAGCAGAATGAGGCCACTCGGCCCATCGAGTCTGCTCTGCCATTCAATCATGTCTGATCCTTTTCCCATCCCCATTCTCCTGCCTTTTCCCCATAACCCCTGATCCCCTTATTAATCAAGAACCGATCTATCTCTGTCTTAAAGACACTCAATGACCCGGCCTCCACAGCCTTCTGCGGCAAAGAGTTCCACAGATTCACCACTCTCTGGCTGAAGAAATCCCTCCTCATCTCTGTTTTAAAGGATCGTCCCTTTCGCCTGAGGTTGTGCCTCTGGTTCTAGTTTTTCCCACTAGTGGAAACATCCTCTCCACGTCCACTCTATCCAGGCCTCGCAGTATCCTGTAAGTTTCAATAAGATCCCCCCCCCTCATCCTTCTAAACTCCCAACGAGTACAGACCCAGAGTCCTCAACCGTTCCTCATACGACAAGCTCTTCATTCCAGGAATCATTCTTGTGAACCTCCTCTGGACCCTTTCCAAGGCCCAGCACATCCTTCCTTAGATACGGGGCCCAAAACTGCTCACAATACTCCAAATGGGGTCTGACCAGAGCCTTATACAGACTCAGAAGTACAGCCCCTCATGGGTCAAGTATTCACTTAATACTCCACTAATGCCCTCTGCCTCCACTCAGATTTCCCCCTTGCTCCCGAATGGGCCCCACTCTTTCTCTAGCTCTCCTCTTCGCATCGTAATACTTGGAGAATATCTTGGGATTTCCCTACTTTTAACAGCCAGAACTTTCCCATACCGCCTCCTTGCTCCCATAAGATCCCACAAGCGACAATATCCCTCAGTTAGACCCACACTGGGAGCACCGTGCACAGTTCCAGTCTCCGTATCCCTCGGTTAGACCCACACTGGGAGCACCGTGCACAGTTCCAGTCTCCGTATCCCTCGGTTAGACCCACACTGGGAGCACCGTGCACAGTTCCAGTCTCCGTATCCCTCGGTTAGACCCACACTGGGAGCACCGTGCACAGTTCCGGTCTCCATATCCCTCGGTTAGACCCACACTGGGAGCACCGTGCACAGTTCCAGTCTCCGTATCCCTCGGTTAGACCACACTGGGAGCACCGTGCACAGTTCCAGTCTCCGTATCCCTCGGTTAGACCACACTGGGAGCACTGTGCACAGTTCCAGTCTCCGTATCCCTCGGTTAGACCACACTGGGAGCACCGTGTGCAGTTCCGGTCTCCGTATCCCTCGGTTAGGCCACACTGGGAGCGCCGTGCACAGTTCCGGTCTCCATATCCCTCGGTAGTTTAAAAGTTTAGTTTTGGACTCCATCGCCTCTCCTGCACCCCCCCTACCCTCCCCCACCTCCCCGGGGGTGTGTGTGATGTCAGGGGGTCTCTGATGAGGTTGGGGGGGGGGTCTATTGTGATCACTTGGTGAAGCAGTCAGTCACTGCCTCAAACATTACTGTGTGTGGATAGACTGGTGAAGGGAGCAAGGAGACATCAGCACCGACACTGACTGACTTTCCACAGCAGGTAACACTCACCGACCACAACCCTGCCACCCCCATAACGACACACACACATTCTCCCACTCTGTCTCTCTCCCTCTCTGTCTCTCTCTCTCTCTCCGTCTCTCGCTCTCCGTCTCTGCCTCTCTCGCTCTCTCTGTCTCTCTCGCTCTCTCTGCCTCTCCCTGTCTCTCCTCTCTCTGCCTGTCTTTGTCTCTGTGTCTCTCTCTCTCTCTCTCCCTCTGTCGCTGTCTCTCCCTCTGTCTTTCTCAGTCTCTCTCTCTGTGTCTCTCTTTCTCTCTCTGTCTGTCTGTCTCTCTCTCTGTCTATCTCTTTCTCCCTCTCTCTCTCTCCCTCTCTCTCTCCCTCTCTCTTTCTCTCCCTCTGTCTCTCTCCTTTTCTGTCTCTGTCTGTCTGTCTCTCTCTCTCTGTCTCTCTCTCCGTCTGTCTCTGTCTGTCTCTCTCCCTCTCTCCCTCTCTCTGTCTCTCTCTGTCTCTCTCTGTCTCTCCCTCTGTCTCTCTCTCTCTCTCTGTCTCTCTCTGTCTCTCTCTCTCTCTCTCTCTGTCTCTCTCTCTCTGTCTCTCTCTCTCTCTGTCTCTCTCTCTCTCTGTCTCTCTCTCTCTGTCCTCTCTTCTCTCTCTCTGTCTC
>NW_027594915.1:0-10218 GCF_964213995.1 Mustelus asterias | reverse complement strand
GGACAGAGACAGTGAGAGAGAAAGACACACAGAGAGAGAGACACAGAGAGAGAGACACAGAGAGAGAGAGACAGAGAGAGACAGACAGAGCGAGAGACAGAGAGAGAGACAGAGACAGGGGTAGAGAGAGAGGGACAGAGACAGTGAGAGAGAAAGACACACAGAGAGAGACAGACAGAGCGAGAGACAGAGAGAGAGACAGAGAGAGAGAGAGAGACAGAGACAGAGACAGGGGTAGCGAGAGACACAGAGAGAGAGAGACAGACGGACAGAGAGGGAGAGAGACAGAAAGAGAGGGGGTGTAGAGGAGATTCACGGGGATGTCTGCCTGAGCTGGAGTGTCTCAGCGACAGAGAGAAGGAGAGACAGACAGAGAGAGAGGGAGAGACAGACAGAGAGGGAGAGAGACAGACAGAGGGGGTGCAGAGGAGATTCACGGGGATGTCTGCCTGAGCTGGAGTGTCTCAGCGACAGAGAGAAGGAGAGACAGACAGAGAGAAGGAGAGACAGACAGAGAGAGAGAGAGGGACAGGGGGGTGCAGAGGAGATTCACGGGGATGTCTGCCTGGGCTGGAGCGTCTCAGTGACAGAGAGAGGCTGGGATAGTTTTCCTTGGAGTAGAGACAGCTGAGGAAGGGCGGGGTGGGGGGGGGGGGGGGGGGGGGGGGGTGGTGGTAGGAGATTTAGAGGTGGATTTGAGGAGAAACATTTTCACCCAGAGGGTGGTGGGAATCTGGAACCCGCTGCCCGAAAGGGTGGTGGAGGCGGAGGGAGTCTCTCACAACTATTAAAAAGTGTATAGATGAGCACTTCAAACACCACAGCACACAAGGCTCGGGAGCGAGTGCTGGAAAATGGTTAAACCTTCAGTTAGAATAAAGTGGGGATGTTACAAAATGAGCCGTTATGAGTAAACTTTTAATTAGAAAAAAGGGGGATATTGTTGTATGATGCATGAACATTTAAGAGTCAAACATTGACTCTGTCTCAACTTCACGAAGGTTGGTGGGGTTGTGGATAGTCTGGAGGGATGTCAGAAGTTACAAAGGGACATAGATAGGATGCAAGACTGGGCGGGGAAGTGGCAGATGGACTTCAACCCAGATAAATGCGTCGTGGTCCATTTTGGCAGGTCAAATGGGATGAAGGAGTACAATATAAAGGGAAAGACTCTTAGTACTGTAGAGGATCAGAAGGACCTTGGGGTCCGGGTCCATAGGACTCTAAAATCGGCCCCGCAGGTGGAGGAGGTGGTTAAGAAGGCGTATGGTGTGCTGGCCTTTATCAATCGAGGGATTGAGTTTAGGAGTCCGGGGATAATGATGCAGCTATATAGGACCCTCGTCAGACCCCACTTGGAGTACTGTGCTCAGTTCTGGTCGCCTCATGACAGGAAGGATGTGGAAAAGATTGAAAGGGTGCAGAGGAGATTTACAAGGATGTTGCCTGGATTGAGTGGCATGCCTTATGAGGATAGGCTGAGGGAGCTCGGTCTTTTCTCCTTGGAGAGACGTATGATGAGAGGAGACCTAATAGAGGTGTATAAGATGTTGAGAGGCATAGATCGGGTGGACTCTCAGAGACTTTTTCCCAGGGTGGAAATGGCTGCTACAAGAGGACACAGGTTTAAGGTGCTGGGGGGTAGGTACAGGGGAAATGTTAGGGGGAAGTTTTTCACACAGAGGGTGGTGGGCGAGTGGAATCGGCTGCCGTCAGTGGTGGTGGAGGCAAACTCAATAGGGTCTTTTAAGAGACTCCTGGATGAGTACATGGGACTTAATAGGATGGAGGGTTATAGGTAGGCCTAGAAGGTAGGGATATGTTCGGCACAACTTGTGGGGCCGAAGGGCCTGTTTTGTGCTGTAGTTTCTAAGTTGGAAGGGCACAAATATCCTGGCTGGGAGCTTTGCTAATGCAGTTCGGGGGGGTTTAAACTAGTATGGCAGGGGGGTGGGGATCAAACTATTAGGTCTATAAGTGTGGAGGCTGGGGACGAGCTTGGGGCTGGGACAAGGCTGGCAAAGAAGAAGAGCACTCTGGGGGAGGACGACCTCACTGAGCCTGGGGGTCTGGAGTGCATCTACTTCAATGCAAGGAGCGTAGCAGGTAAGACAGACGAACTTGGGGCCTTAATGCCCACGAGGAATTTGGATGTGGTTGCGGTGACAGAGACTTGGTTGAAAGAGGGACAGGACTGGCAGCTGAATATTCCGGGGTACAAGTGTTTTAGGCGAGACAGAGGAGGGGCCAAAAGAGGTGGGGGAGTAGCGGTATTGGTTGGAGAGCATATTACAGCGGTGCAGAGGGAGGACAATTCAGAGGAGTCGTGTAGCGAGTCACTCTGGGTGGAGCTTAGAAACAGGAAAGGCGCAGTCACTATGTTGGGGGTGTACTACAGGCCCCCCAACAGCCCAAGGGAAGTGGAAGAACGGATATGTCAGGAGATACTGGATAGGTGCAGGAAAAATAGGGTTGTTGTAGTGGGAGACTTCAATTTCCCTGGTATAGACTGGAAATCGCTGAGGGCAGGGACTCTGGATGGGGAGGAATTTGTAAAATGTGTACAGGAGGGTTCGTTGGAACAATATGTGGACAGCCCGACTAGAGAGGGGGCTATACTGGACCTGGTACTGGGGAATGAGCCCGGTCAGGTCTTCAAAGTTTTGGTTGGGGAACATGTGGCAAATAGTGACCACAATTCTGTTAGCTTTAGGATAGTGATGGAAAAGGATGAGTGGTGTCCCAAGGGTAAGGTGTTGGATTGGGGGAAGGCTAACTTTATTGGGATCAGGCAGAAATTGGCAGCTCTTGATTGGGAGAGGCTGTTTGAGGGTAAATCCACATCTGGTATGTGGCAGTCTTTTAAGGAACGGTTGTTAGGGCTGCAGGACAAGCATGTGCCTGTAAAAAAGAAGGATAGGAAGGGTAGGATTAGAGAACCGTGGATAACCAGGGAAATTGAGGGACTGGTCAAAAGGAAAAGAGAGGCGTATGTTAGGTCCAAGCAGCTAAAAACGGAGGGAGCTCTGGAGGAGTACAATGAAAGTAGGAAATTACTCAAACGGGGAATTAGAAGAGCAAAACGGGGTCACGAAATGTTCTTGGCAGACAGGATTAAGGAGAATCCCAAGGCATTTTATTCATATGTTAGGAACAAAAGGGTTGTTAGGGAAAAAATCGGACCTCTCAGGGACAAAAGTGGGGACTTATGCTTGGAGCCCAAAGAGGTAGGGGAGATCCTAAATGAATACTTTGCGTCGGTATTCACAAAGGAGAGGGATGTGTTGACTGGGAGTGTCTCGGAGGGGAGTGTTGAACCGTTGGAGAAAATCTCCATTACAAAGGAGGAAGTGTTAGGTTTGTTAGAGAATATAAAGACTGACAAATCCCCAGGGCCTGATGGAATCTATCCAAGGCTGCTCAGGGAGACGAGAGGTGAAATCGTTGGGCCTCTGACGCAAATCTTTGTCTCGTCACTGGACACAGGTGAGGTCCCAGAGGATTGGAGGATAGCTAATGTGGTCCCGTTATTTAAGAAGGGTAGGAAGGATAACCCGGGTAATTATAGGCCGGTGAGCTTGACGTCCGTGGTGGGGAAGTTGTTGGAGAAGATTCTTAAAGATAGGATGTATGCGCATTTAGAAAGGAATAAACTCATTAACGATAGTCAACATGGTTTTGTAAGAGGGAGGTCATGCCTCACTAACCTGGTGGTGTTTTTTGAAGAAGTGACCAAAATGGTTGACGAAGGAAGGGCCGTGGATGTTGTCTATATGGACTTTAGTAAAGCGTTTGACAAAGTCCCTCATGGTAGGCTAGTGAAAAAGGTTGGATCCCATGGGATAAAGGGGGAGGTGGCTAGATGGGTGGAGAACTGGCTTGGTCATAGAAGACAGAGGGTGGTAGTGGAAGGGTCTTTTTCCAGCTGGAGGCCTGTGACTAGTGGTGTACCGCAGGGCTCTGTATTGGGACCTCTGCTGTTTGTGATTTATATAAATGATCTGGAAGAAGGAGTAACTGGGGTGATCAGTAAGTTTGCGGACGACACAAAACTGGCAGGACTTGCAGATAGTGAGGAACATTGTCAGAGGCTACAGAAGGATATAGATAGGCTGGAAATTTGGGCAAGGAAATGGCAGATGGAGTTCAATCCTGATAAATGCGAAGTGATGCATTTTGGTGGGAATAATGTAAGGAGGAGCTATACGATAAATGGCAGAACCATAAAGAGTGTAGAGACGCAGTGGGACCTGGGTGTGCAAGTCCACAGATCCTTGAAGGTGACGTCACAGGTGGAGAAGGTGGTGAAGAAGGCATACGGCATGCTTGCCTTTATAGGACGGGGCATAGAGTATAAAAGTTGGGGTCTGATGTTGCAGATGTATAGAACGTTGGTTCGGCCGCATTTGGAATACTGCGTCCAGTTCTGGTCGCCGCACTACCAGAAGGACGTGGAGGCTTTGGAGAGAGTACAGAGGAGGTTTACCAGGATGTTGCCTGGTATGGAGGGGCTTGGTTATGAGGAGAGATTGGGGAAACTGGGGTTGTTCTCCTTGGAAAGACGGAGGATGAGGGGAGACTTAATAGAGGTGTATAAAATTATGAAAGGCATAGATAGGGTGAACGGTGGGAAGCTTTTCCCCAGGTCGGTGGTGACGTTCACGAGGGGTCATAGGTTCAAGGTGAAGGGGGGGGAGGTTTAACACAGATATCAGAAGGACATATTTTACACAGAGGGTCGTGGGGGCCTGGAATGTGTTGCCGGGCAAGGTGGTGGAGGCGGACACACTGGGAACGTTTAAGACTTATCTAGATAGCCACAGGAACGGAGTGGGAATGGAGGGATACAAAAGAATGGTCTAGTTTGGACCAGGGAGCGGCGTGGGCTAATTGTTCCTTGTTTCTCGTGGAAGTGGAAATGACTAGGGTTGGGAAGCATTTTCCGATCGGGGCCATTGTGATCTCCTGGACTCGTTTCGATCGCCTCAGGGGGTCGGAGAGGAATTTCCCAGATTTATTTTCCCCATATTGGCCCTGGGGTTTTTCACTCTGGGTTTTCGCCTCTCCCTGGAGATCACACGGTCTGGAATGGGGGGGTGGGGGTGAGTTAATAGGTTGTAATGAACAAAGCATCGTAGCTGTGAGGGACAGCTCGGTGGATAGGATATTGGTATGTAGATAGGCTGGAAAATTGGGCGGGGATCCTGGATTCAGGATTCAATCCTGGACCGGGGAGCGGCGCGGGCTTGGAGGGCCGAAGGGCCTGTTCCTGTGCTGTATTGTTCTTTGTTCTTTGTTTTTCTATGTTTCCCACGGGAAAAGCAGCCGGCATAATCAAGGACCCCCCCAGGCACCCCGGACATTCTCTCTTCCACCTTCTTCCATCGGGAAAAAGATATAAGCTGATCTTTCTCTGCACCCCTGGCTGTGAGTGTAACACGACATTCTGCACCCTCTCCTTTCCCTCTCCCCTTTGTACTCTATGAACGGTATGCTTTGTCTGTATATATAGGAAAAAGGAGATGTCATGAGATTATCTGCATGGATCTTGGCAGGTAATCCTTTAATTAGAAAAAAGAATCATAGAATCCCCACAGTGCAGGAGGAGGCCATTCAGCCCATCGCATCTGTACTGACCACAATCCCACCCAGGCCTATTCCCGTAAACCCACATATTTACTCTGCTAATCCCCCTGACACTAAGGGACAATTTAGCATGGCCAATCCACCTGACCTACACATCTTTGGACACTAAGGGACAATTTAGCATGGCCAATCTCCCTAACCTACACATCTTTGGACACTAAAGGACAATTTAGCATGGCCAATCCACCCTAGCCTACACATCTTTGGACACTAAGGGACAATTTAGCACGGCCAATCCACCTAACCTACACATCTTTGGACACTAAGGGGGCAATTTAGCACGGCCAATCCACCCTAACCTACACATCTTTGGACACTAAGGGACAATTTAGCACGGCCAATCCACCTAACCTACACATCTTTGGACACTAAGGGACAATTTAGCATGGCCAATCCACCCTAACCTACACATCTTTGGACACTAAGGGACAGTTTAGCACGGCCAATCCCCCTAACCTACACATCTTTGGACACTAAGGGGCAATTTACCATGGCCAATCCACCTAACCTACACATCTTTGGACACTAAGGGACAATTTAGCACGGCCAATCCACCTAACCTACACATCTTTGGACACTAAGGGACAATTTAGCATGGCCAATCCACCCTAACCTACACATCTTTGGACACTAAGGGACAATTTAGCACGGCCAATCCACCTAACCTCCACATCTTTGGACACTAAGGGGGCAATTTAGCATGGCCAATCCACCCTAACCTACACATCTTTGGACACTAAGGGACAATTTAGCACGGCCAATCCACCTAACCTACACATCTTTGGACACTAAGGGACAATTTAGCATGGCCAATCCACCCTAACCTACACATCTTTGGACACTAAGGGACAATTTAGAACGGCCAATCCACCCTAACCTACACATCTTTGGACACTAAGGACAATTTAGCATGGCCAATCCACCCTAACCTACACATCTTTGGACACTAAGGGGCAATTTACCATGGCCAATCCACCCTAACCTACACATCTTTGGACACTAAGGGACAATTTAGCATGGCCAATCCCCCTAACCTACACATCTTTGGACACTAAGGGGCAATTTACCATGGCCAATCCACCCTAACCTACACATCTTTGGGACACTAAGGGACAATTTAGCATGGCCAATCCAGCCTAACCTACACATCTTTGGACACTAAGGGACAATTTAGCACGGCCAATCCACCTAACCTACACATCTTTGGACACTAAGGGACAATTTAGCATGGCCAATCCACCTAACCTACACATCTTTGGACACTAAGGGACAATTTAGCATGGCCAATCCACCCTAACCTACACATCTTTGGACACAAAGGGACAATTTAGCATGGCCAATCCACCCTAACCTACACATCTTTGGACACTAAGGGACAATTTAGCATGGCCAATCCCCCTAACCTACACATCTTTGGACACTAAGGGACAATTTAGCATGGCCAATCCCCCTAACCTACACATCTTTGGACACTAAGGGGCAATTTAGCATGGCCAATCCCCCTAACCTACACATCTTTGGACACTAAGGGGCAATTTAGCATGGCCAATCCACCCTAACCCGCACATCTTTGGACACTAAGGGACAATTTAGCACGGCCAATCCACCCTAACCAGCACATCGTTGGACACTAAGGGACAATTTGGCATGGCCAATCCCCCTAAGCTTCACGTCTTTCAGAGAAACCAGAGCACCCGGTGGAAACCCACGCAGAGACGGGGGAGAATGTGCAAACTCCACACAGACAGTGACCCAAGGCCGGGAATCAAACCGGGGTCCCTGGCGCTGTGGGGCAGCTGTGCTAACCCACTGTGCCACCGTGCCACCCACAATGTAGTGATATGATGTACGTACACCTTTACAGGTGCATATCTTAAACGATGGTCGATTAGGATGTGATATATTAGTTGGAGTACCTGCGGTCAGCTTCTGAGCGGCAGGGTAGAGATCTGATGAAGTATATATTCCCCCCACAAGTGAATACGACCTGTATATAATCCTTACCTTCAGATAAAAAGCCCACATTATTGTTACCCTGGACTCTGAGTGTGGCTGGGATGTTGACATCAGGTAGAAGTGGAAAGTGACACTCAGAACTGTGTCATTAAGTCTATATTTACTCACTCCACCCCCGCAACCGCCCCCCCCCCGCAAACCCCCCCCCCCGCCCCCCCCCCCCCCCCCCGGCCCCCCACCCCCACCGGCAATTTTGCAGCGACCTAGAGTCAGCATATTACAGAGAAGGAGGTGTCGGATGTCTTAAAGTGCATCAAGGTAGATAAATCCCCGGGACCTGATGAAGTGTATCCCAGGACATTGTGGGAGGCTAGGGAGGAAATTGCGGGTCCCCTAGCCGAGATATTTGAATCATCGATAGTCACGGGTAAGGTGCCTGAAGATTGGAGAGTGGCAAATGTTGTGCCTCTGTTTAAAAAGGGCTGCAGGGAAAAGCCTGTGAACTACAGGCCGGTGAGCCTCACATCTGTGGTGGGTAAGTTATAGAGTCATAAAGGTTTACAGCATGGAAACAGGCCCTTCGGCCCAACTTGTCCATGCCACCCTTTTTTTAAAAGAAAACCCTAAACTAATCCCAATTGCCCACATTTGGCCCATATCCCTCTATACCCATCGTACCCATGTAACTATCTAAACGCTTTTTAAAAGACAAAATTGTACCCGCCTCTACTACTGCCTCTGGCAGCTTGTTCCAGACACTCACCACCCTCTGTGTGAAAAATTGCCCCTCTGGACACTTTTGTATCTCTCCCCTCTCACCTTAAACCTACGCCCTCTAGTTTTAGACTCCCCTACCTTTGGGGAAAAGATGTTGACTATCTCGCTGATCTGTGCCCCTCATTATTTTATAGACCTCTATAAGATCACCCCTCAGCCTCCTACGCTCCAGAGAAAAAAGTCCCAGTCTATCCAGCCTCTCCTTATAACTCAATCCATCAAGTCCCGGTAGCATCCTAGTGAGTATTTTCTGCACTCTTTCTAGTTTAATAATATCCTTTCTATAATAGGGTGACCAGAATTGCACACAGTATTCCAAGTGTGGCCTTACCAATGTCTTGTACAACTTCAACAAGACATTCCAAGTTGTTGGAAGGTATTTTGAGAGACAGGATCTACAGGCATTTAGAGATGCAAGGACTGATTAGAGACAGTCAGCATGGCTTTGTGAGTGGAAAATCATGTCTCACAAATTTAATTGAGTTTTTTGAAGGGGTAACCAAGAAGGTAGATGAGGGCAGTGCAGTTGATGTTGTCTACATGGACTTTAGCAAGACCTTTGACAAGGTACCGCATAGAACATAGAAAGAACATAGAACAGTACAGCACAGAACAGGCCCTTCGGCCCACGATGTTGTGCCGAGCTTTGTCTGAAACCAAGATCAAGCTATTTCCTCCCTATCATCCTGGTGTGCTCCATGTGCCTATCCAATAACCGCTTAAATGTTCCTAAAGTGTCTGACTCCACTATCACTGCAGGCAGTCCATTCCACACCCCAACCACTCTCTGCGTAAAGAACCTACCTCTGATATCCTTCCTGTATCTCCCACCACGAACCCTATAGTTATGCCCCCTTGTAATAGCTCCATCCACCCGAGGAAATAGTCTTTGAACGTTCACTCTATCTATCCCCTTCATCATTTTATAAACCTCTATTAAGTCTCCCCTCAGCCTCCTCCGCTCCAGAGAGAACAGCCCTAGCTCCATCAACCTTTCCTCATAAGACCTACCCTCCAAATCAGGCAGCATCCTGGTAAATCTCCTCTGCACTCTTTCCACCGCTTCCACATCCTTCTTATAGTGAGGTGACCAGAACTGCACACAATATTCCAAATGTGGTCTCACCAAGGTCCTGTACAGTTGCAGCATAACCCCACGGCTCTTAAACTCCAACCCCCTGTTAATAAAAGCTAACACACTATAGGCCTTCTTCACAGCTCTATCCACTTGAGTGGCAACCTTCAGAGATCTGTGGATATGGACCCCAAGATCTCTCTGTTCCTCCACAGTCTTCAGAACCCTACCTTTGACCCTGTAATCCACATTTAAATTAGTCCTACCAAAATGAATCACCTCACATTTATCAGGGTTAAACTCCATTTGCCATTTTTCAGCCCAGCTCTGCATCCTATCTATGTCTCTTTGCAGCCTACAACAGCCCTCCACCTCATCCACTACTCCACCAATCTTGGTGTCATCAGCAAATTTACTGATCCACCCTTCAGCCCCCTCCTCTAAGTAATTAATAAAAATCACAAAGAGCAGAGGACCAAGCACTGATCCCTGTGGCACTCCGCTGGTAACCGGTTTCCAGTCCGAAAATTTTCCATCCACCACCACCCTCTCCACCACACTCTCTCTCTCACACACACTCTCTCACACACACGCTCTCTCTCACACACACTCTCTCACACTCTCTCACACACACTCTCTTTCACACACACACATACACTATCTCACACACTCTCTCACACACTCTCACACACACACTCTCTCTCACACACACTCACACACACACTCTCTCTCACACACTCTCTCTCACACACACTCTCTCACAC
>NW_027594914.1:5000-7500 GCF_964213995.1 Mustelus asterias | reverse complement strand
CCTAACCCGCACATCTTTGGACACTAAGGGGCAATTTAGCATGGCCAATCCACCCTAACCTACACATCTTTGGACACTAAGGGACAATTTAGCATGGCCAATCCACCCTAACCTACACATCTTTGGACACTAAGGGGCAATTTAGCATGGCCAATCCACCCTAACCTACACATCTTTGGGACACTAAGGGACAATTTAGCATGGCCAATCCACCCTAACCTACACATCTTTGGACACTAAGGGACAATTTAGCATGGCCAATCCACCCTAACCTGCACATCTTTGGACACTAAGGGACAATTTAGCATAGCCAATCCACCCTAACCTGCACATCTTTGGACACTAAGGGGCAATTTAGCATGGCCAATCCACCCTAACCTACACATCTTTGGACACTAAGGGGCAATTTAGCATGGCCAATCCACCCTAACCTGCACATCTTTGGACACTAAGGGGCAATTTAGCACGGCCAATCCACCCTAACCTACACATCTTTGGACACTAAGGGGCAATTTAGCATGGTCAATCCACCCTAACCTACACATCTTTGGACACTGAGGGACAATTTAGCATGGCCAATCCACCCTAACCTGCACATCTTTGGACACTAAGGGGCAATTTAGCACGGCCAATCCACCCTAACCTGCACATCTTTGGACACTAAGGGGCAATTTAGCACGGCCAATCCACCCTAACCTACACATCTTTGGACACTAAGGGGCAATTTAGCATGGCCAATCCACCCTAACCTACACATCTTTGGACACTGAGGGACAATTTAGCATGGCCAATCCACCCTAACCTACACATCTTTGGACACTAAGGGGCAATTTAGCATGGCCAATCCACCCTAACCTGCACATCTTTGGACACTAAGGGGCAATTTAGCACGGCCAATCCACCCTAACCTACACATCTTTGGACACTAAGGGACAATTTAGCATGGCCAATCCACCCTAACCTGCACATCTTTCGGACTGTGGGAGGAAACCGGAGCAGCCGGAGGAAACCCACGCAGACACGGGGAGAACGTGCAGAAAGCTCCACACAGACAGTGACCCGAGCCCCGGGGAATCGAACCCGGTCCCAGGCTCTGTGAGGCAGCAGTGCTAACCCACACTGTGCCGCCCAGAGAGAGAGAGACAGACAGACAGAGAGGGGAAGAGATACAGAGAGAGAGAGAGAGCGCGAGAGATAGCGAGACAGAGGGGGAGAGAGACAGCGAGAGATGGAGGGACAGAGAGAGTGACACAGGGACAGAGAGAGAGAGGTAGAGAGCGACGGAGATGGAGAGGTTTCGGGGGGGAATTCCAGAGCTCAGGAGCCCCCTCCCCAGGCAGCTGAAGGCACGGCCGCCAATGGCGGAGCGATGGGAATCGGTGTGGGGGGGTGGGGGAGGTGGATGGGAGGGAAGGTGCTCAAGAGGCCGGGTTTGGAAGGTGCTGTTCGAAGGAGCCTCGGCGAGTCGCTGCGGGGCATCCAGTAGTTGGTGCACACAGCTGCCGCTGTGCGTCGGTGGCGGAGGGAGTGAATGTCGAAGGTGGGGGGTGGGTGGGGGGGAGGTTAGCGTGTTGATCGAGCGGGGAGGGGAGGGGGGCTGCTTTGTCCCGGTCGGTGTCGAGCTTCTCGAGTGTTGTTGGGAGCCGCGCCCATCCAGGCGAGTGGAGAATATTCCATCGCACTCCTGACTTGCGTCCTTGTAGATGGCGGACAGGCTTTGGGGGGGCGGGGGTGTCAGGAGGTGAGTTACTCTCCGCAGGATTCCCAGCCTCTGACCTGCTCCGGGAGCCACAGGATTTACACGGCTGGGTCCCAGTTCAGTTCCTGATCAGTGGTAACCCCCCCCTCACCCCTAGGATGTTGATAGTGGGGGGAGCGGTGGGAGGGGAGGATTCAGTGATGGTAATGCTATTGAACATCAAGTGTGGGGATGGGAAGTCTTTATAGAACATAGAACATAGAACAGTACAGCACAGAACAGGCCCTTTGGCCCACGATGTTGTGCCGAGCTTTATCTGAAACCAAGATCAAGCTATCCCACTCCCTATCATCCTGGTGTGCTCCATGTGCCTATCCAATAACCGCTTAAATGTTCCTAAAGTGTCTGACTCCACTATCACTGCAGGCAGTCCATTCCACACCCCAACCACTCTCTGCGTAAAGAACCTACCTCTGATATCCTTCCTGTATCTCCCACCATGAACCCTATAGTTATGCCCCCTTGTAATAGCTCCATCCCACCCGAGGAAATAGTCTTTGAACATTCACTCTATCTATCCCCTTCATCATTTTACAAACCTCTATTAAGTCTCCCCTCAGCCTCCTCCGCTCCAGAGAGAACAGCCCGAGCTCCCTCAACCTTTCCTCATAAGACCTACCCTCCAAACCAGGCAGCATCCTGGTAAATCTCCTCTGCACTCTTTCCAGTGTCTCCACATCCTTCTTATAGTGAGGTGACCAGAACTGCACACAATATTCCAAATGTGGTCTCACCAAGGTC
>NW_027594913.1:0-10274 GCF_964213995.1 Mustelus asterias | reverse complement strand
TACGAGGGAGTGAGGGACAGAGGGAGGGAGTGGTGATGTGGACCAGGGGTGGGGGTCTCGAGAGAGGGGGCTCTGGGTGGGATTTCCACCCTCTGCCCTGCTGCCCCTCCCGCTGCCATTCCAGAGCCTCGTGGGTCGTGGTCCTGTCGCAAAGCGGGTGTCACTCAGCTGGGGAAACACTGAAGCCACCACCCCTTCACCCAGCCCTCTGAGTCTCTGTGTTTCTCACTCTCTCGTCTCTCGCTCTCTCGTCTCTCGCCCTCTCGCCCTCTCCCTCTCTCCCTCTCTCCCTCTCTCCCTCTCTCCCTCTCTCCCTCTCTCGCTCTCTCTGAGTCTCTGTGTTTCTCACTCTCTCGCCCTCTCACTCTCTCCCTCTCTCCCTCTCTCGCTCTCTCGCCCTCTCGCCCTCTCTCCCTCTCTCCCTCTCTCGCTCTCTCTGAGTCTCTGTGTTTCTCACTCTCTCGTCTCTCGCCCTCTCACTCTCTCCCTCTCTCCCTCTCTCGCTCTCTCGCCCTCTCGCCCTCTCGCCCTCTCCCTCTCTCCCTCTCTCGCTCTCTCGCCCTCTCTGAGTCTCTCTGTTTCTCGCCCTCTCGCCCTCTCGCCCTCTCGCCCTCTCGCCCTCTCGCCCTCTCGCCCTCTCGCCCTCTCGCCCTCTCGCCCTCTCGCCCTCTCGCCCTCTCGCCCTCTCGCCCTCTCGCTCTCTCGCCCTCTCGCCCTCTCGCCCTCTCGCCCTCTCGCCCTCTCGCCCTCTCACCCTCTCACCCTCACCCTCTCACCCTCTGTCGTGCGGTCCACGCCCCGTCGCTGCCCCTTGTTCTCCCGCGAGTGTAGATAGAGGGGAACCTGTAGATGTCATATATTTAGATTTCCTAAAGACTTTTGACAAGGTGCCGCGTAACTGGCTGGACCATGAATTAGAAGCCCACGGAATTGGAGGAAGTGCGTTGTCAGGGATTGGAAACTGGCCGTCACATAGAAAACAGAGCTGGAATAAATGGCTCCTATTGTTACAAGTTAGGTTGGATACTTCAAGGCGTTCTATGAAGCTCGCCTGACCTGGAATGGTTTGCGTTGAATTTGGCTAGGATGAGCAGGAGAGGTTTCACTCCAGGTCTGATCCAACCGACCCACAAGGAGCTTTTATCAAAAACAAAGTTTAATTAAGAATATTGTTGACATGTATAGCAAGACACTTAGCAAGAACTTTTAACAATTACAGACAAGAAACACAACAGCCACAATAATGTGTAACTCTTAAGGAAATATCTCTAATGTGTTTTAACCAAAACCAACATCCGATACACAAAACCCTCCAAATAAAGACAATACAGCACAGGGTAATGCAGCTGGTTACAGGAATCCAGCCTGAATGCTGAAACCCCCTCGTGAAGAATCTCAGAAGAGGTTGTAGTGGAATCTGTTTCCCAGAACACAGCTTCTTTAGCACAGGGTGGCAGTAAGTCTCTCCTTCAGCTGATAATAGTTTCAAAACCAAACAAAGAGAAGAATAGGGAGAGAGAGAGACTGGTTCTGAGATTGCTGCTAAACTGCTCCCAAAAATGAAACTGCAAGCCCAAAGGGAATAACCCCGATCACCTGAGTGGCACAAACCAAACTGGAACCCTATCAGCTGACTGCCACAGCTTAGCTCCACCCCAATGACATTACTGAAGCTGTAAACTGCATGATTTAAAATATAAACTTTCTTAAAGGTACACTCACATGACACTTGTCAGGACGGAAAGATGTAACGAGAGGGGAACCGCAGGGATTGGTTCTTGGCCGATAATTATTCACTATTTATATCAATGACCAGGAGGAAGGGGCAGAATGAAAGGCCTCTAAATTTGCTGATGATATGAAGACAGGTGGAAGGGCAGGTTGTGATGGGGATAGTGCGATTCTGCAGCGGGATATCGATAGATTGGGAGACTGGGTGGAAACCTGGCGGGTGGAGTTTAACGTGGGGAAGTGTGAGGTCACACACTGGGGTCGGAAGAATCAAAAGGCAGATTGTGTAAATGGGAGAGAGACTGCAGGTCAGTGAAGTGCAGAGGGATCTGGGCGTTCTAGTGCATGAATCACAAAAAGCTCACAGGCAGGTCCAACAAGTTGAGACGGCAAACGGTATTTTATCCTTTATTGCAAAGGGGCTGGAGTTTAAAAATAGGGAGGTTTTGTGGGAATTGTACAGGGTGTTGGTGAGGCCTCTCCTGGAATACTGCGCACAGTTTTAGTCCCCTTACCTAAAGAAGGATAGAGTGACATTGGAGGCAGTCCAAAGGAGATTCACCAGGCTAATTCCTGGGATGAGAGGGTTGTCCCCTCCGGAGAGACTGAATAGTCTGGCTCTGTATTCCTCGGGGTTTAGCAGAGTGAGGGGTGACCTTATTCAAACATATCAGATCCTGAGGGGGTGTTGACAGGGTAGATGGTGAGATGTTTTCACCAGTGGGAGAGTCTGGAACAAGGGGACAAAGCTACAAGATAAAGGGCCGGTCACTTCAAACTGAGGTGTGTAGAAATCTCTTCTCCCAGAGGGTGGTGAGTCTCTGGAATCCTCTGCCCCAGAGGCTGCTGGAGGCTGGATCATTAGAAGTGTTTAAAGTGGAGCTGGGTAAATATTTGATCGATTGGGGGATAGAGGGCTGTGGGGAAGTGGCCCAGAAAAGGAACTGAGGCCAGCATAGATCAGCCATGGTGGTATTGAATGGTGGGGCAGGCTCGAAGGGCAGAATGGCCTCCTCCTGCTCCTGTTTCTCTTTCTCATTCCCTCTCTCTCCTTGTTCACAGGGCCCTGAGAGAGCACCAGAACCACCACTCAAAGAGATCGACTGTCTGGGAAAGGTGAGTGATCCCAGTGTGGTCTAACCGAGGGATAGGGAGACTGGAACTGTGCACGGTGCTCCCAGTGTGGTCTAACCGAGGGATAGGGAGACTGGAACTGTGCACGGTGCTCCCAGTGTGGTCTAACCGAGGGTTAGGGAGACTGGAACTGTGCATGGTGCTCCCAGTGTGGTCTAACCGAGGGATAGGGAGACTGGAACTGTGCAGGGTGCTCCCAGTGTGGTCTAACCGAGGAATACGGAGACTGGAACTGTGCACGGTGCTCCCAGTGTGGTCTAACCGAGGGATAGGGAGACTGGAACTGTGCACGGTGCTCCCAGTGTGGTCTAACCGAGGGATACGGAGACTGGAACTGTGCACGGTGCTCCCAGTGTGGGTCTAACTGAGGGATACGGAGACTGGAACTGTGCACGGTGCTCCCAGTGTGGGTCTAACTGAGGGATACGGAGACTGGAACAGTGCACGGTGCTCCCAGTGTGGTCTAACCGAGGGATACGGAGACTGGAACTGTGCACGGTGCTCCCAGTGTGGTCTAACCGAGGGATACGGAGACTGGAACTGTGCACGGTGCTCCCAGTGTGGTCTAACCAAGGAATACGGAGACTGGAACTGTGCACGGTGCTCCCAGTGTGGTCTAACCGAGGGATACTGAGACCGGAACTGTGCACGGTGCTCCCAGTGTGGTCTAACCGAGGGATACGGAGACCGGAACTGTGCACGGTGCTCCCAGTGTGGTCTAACCGAGGAATACGGAGACCGGAACTGTGCACGGTGCTCCCAGTGTGGTCTAACTGAGGGATACGGAGACTGGAACTGTGCACGGTGCTCCCAG
The DNA here is from genome assembly GCF_964213995.1 of Mustelus asterias. Classification (NCBI taxonomy): domain Eukaryota; kingdom Metazoa; phylum Chordata; class Chondrichthyes; order Carcharhiniformes; family Triakidae; genus Mustelus; species Mustelus asterias. The sequence goes on along the minus strand of NW_027594913.1, from coordinate 6,595 downwards.
TGTGGTCTAACCGAGGGGATACGGAGACCGGAACTGTGCACGGTGCTCCCAGTGTGGTCTAACCGAGGGATACAGAGACCGGAACTGTGCACGGTGCTCCCAGTGTGGGTCTAACCGAGGGATAGGGAGACTGGAACTGTGCACGGTGCTCCCAGTGTGGGTCTAACCGAGGGATACGGAGACCGGAACTGTGCACGGTGCTCCCAGTGTGGTCTAACCGAGGGGATACGGAGACTGGAACTGTGCACGGTGCTCCCAGTGTGGTCTAACCGAGGGGATACGGAGACTGGAACTGTGCACGGTGCTCCCAGTGTGGTCCAACCGAGGTATATGGAGACCGGAACTGTGCACAGTGCTCCCAGTGTGGTCTAACCGAGGTATATGGAGACTGGAACTGTGCACGGTGCTCCCAGTGTGGTCTAACTGAGGGATACGGAGACTGGAACTGTGCACGGTGCTCCCAGTGTGGTCTAACCGAGGGATACGGAGACCGGAACTGTGCAGGGTGCTCCCAGTGTGGTCTAACCGAGGGATACGGAGACTGGAACTGTGCACGGTGCTCCCAGTGTGGTCTAACCGAGGGATACGGAGACTGGAACTGTGCACGGTGCTCCCAGTGTGGGTCTAACCGATAGAGACTGGAACTGTGCACGGTGCTCCCAGTGTGGTCTAACTGAGGGATACGGAGACTGGAACTGTGCACGGTGCTCCCAGTGTGGGTCTAACCGAGGAATACGGAGACCGGAACTGTGCACGGTGCTCCGAGTGTGGTCTAACCAAGGGATACGGAGACCGGAACTGTGCACGGTGCTCCCAGTGTGGTCTAACCGAGGGATACGGAGACTAGAACTGTGCACGGTGCTCCCAGTGTGGTCTAACTGAAGGATACGGAGACTGGAACTGTGCACGGTGCTCCCAGTGTGGTCTAACCGAGGGATAGGGAGACCGGAACTGTGCACGGTGCTCCCAGTGTGGTCTAACTGAAGGATACGGATACTGGAACTGTGCACGGTGCTCCCAGTGTGGTCTAACCGAGGGATATGGAGACTGGAACTGTGCACGGTGCTCCCAGTGTGGTCTAACCGAGGGATACGGAGACTGGAACTGTGCACGGTGCTCCCAATGTGGTCTAACCGAGGGATACGGAGACTGGAACTGTGCACGGTGCTCCCAGTGTGGTCTAACCGAGGGATACGGAGACTGGAACTGTGCACAGTGCTCCCAGTGTGGTCTAACCGAGGGATACGGAGACCGGAACTGTGCACAGTGCTCCCGGTGTGGGTCTAACTGAGGGATACGGAGACTGGAACTGTGCACGGTGCTCCCAGTGTGGTCTAACCGAGGGATACGGAGACTGGAACTGTGCACGGTGCTCCCAGTGTGGGTCTAACCGAGGGATAGGGAGACTGGAACTGTGCACGGTGCTCCCAGTGTGGTCTAACCGAGGGATATGGAGACTGGAACTGTGCACGGTGCTCCCAGTGTGGTCTAACCGAGGGATATGGAGACTGGAACTGTGCACGGTGCTCCCAGTGTGGTCTAACCGAGGGATACGGAGACTGGAACTGTGCACGGTGCTCCCAGTGTGGTCTAACCGAGGGAGAGGGAGACCGGAACTGTGCACAGTGCTCCGAGTGTGGTCTAACCGAGGTATATGGAGACTGGAACTGTGCACGGTGCTCCCAGTGTGGGTCTAACCGAGGGATACGGAGACCGGAACTGTGCACGGTGCTCCCAGTGTGGTCTAACCGAGGTATATGGAGATTGGAACTGTGCACGCTGCTCCCAGTGTGGGTCTAACCGAGGGATACAGAGACTGGAACTGTGAACCGTGCTCCCAGTGTGGTTTTACTGAGGGATACGGAGACCGGAACTGTGAACCGTGCTCCTAGTGTGGTTTTACTGAGGGATACGGAGACTGGAACTGTGTATGGTGCTCCCAGTGTGGTCTAACCGAGGGATACGGAGACTGGAACTGTGAACCGTGCTCCCAGTGTGGTTTTACTGAGGGATACAGAGACCGGAACTGTGAACCGTGCTCCCAGTGTGGTTTTACTGAGGGATACGGAGACTGGAACTGTGCATGGTGCTCCCAGTGTGGTCTAACCGAGGAATACGGAGACCGGAACTGTGCACGGTGCTCCGAGTGTGGTCTAACCGAGGGATACGGAGACCGGAACTGTGCACGGTGCTCCGAGTGTGGTCTAACCAAGGGATACGGAGACTGGAACTGTGCACGGTGCTCCCAGTGTGGGTCCAACTGAGGGATACGGAGACCGGAACTGTGCATGGCGCTCCCAGTGTGGTCTAACCAAGGAATACGGAGACTGGAACTGTGCACGGTGCTCCCAGTGTGGTCTAACCGAGGGATACGGAGACCGGAACTGTGCACGGTGCTCCCAGTGTGGTCTAACCGAGGGATACGGAGACCGGAACTGTGCACGGTGCTCCCAGTGTGGTCTAACCGAGGAATACGGAGACCGGAACTGTGCACGGTGCTCCCAGTGTGGTCTAACTGAGGGATACGGAGACTGGAACTGTGCACGGTGCTCCCAGTGTGGTCTAACCGAGGGGATACGGAGACTGGAACTGTGCACGGTGCTCCCAGTGTGGTCTAACCGAGGGGATACGGAGACCGGAACTGTGCACGGTGCTCCCAGTGTGGTCTAACCGAGGGATACAGAGACCGGAACTGTGCACGGTGCTCCCAGTGTGGGTCTAACCGAGGGATAGGGAGACTGGAACTGTGCACGGTGCTCCCAGTGTGGTCTAACCGAGGGGATACGGAGACTGGAACTGTGCACAGTGCTCCCAGTGTGGTCTAACCGAGGGGATACGGAGACTGGAACTGTGCACGGTGCTCCCAGTGTGGTCTAACCGAGGTATATGGAGACCGGAACTGTGCACAGTGCTCCCAGTGTGGTCCAACCGAGGTATATGGAGACCGGAACTGTGCACAGTGCTCCCAGTGTGGTCTAACCGAGGTATATGGAGACTGGAACTGTGCACGGTGCTCCCAGTATGGTCTAACTGAGGGATACGGAGACTGGAACTGTGCACGGTGCTCCCAGTGTGGTCTAACCGAGGGATACGGAGACCGGAACTGTGCACGGTGCTCCCAGTGTGGTCTAACCGAGGGATACGGAGACTGGAACTGTGCACGGTGCTCCCAGTGTGGTCTAACCGAGGAATACGGAGACCGGAACTGTGCACGGTGCTCCGAGTGTGGTCTAACCAAGGGATACGGAGACCGGAACTGTGCACGGTGCTCCCAGTGTGGTCTAACCGAGGGATACGGAGACTGGAACTGTGCACGGTGCTCCCAGTGTGGGTCTAACCGATAGAGACTGGAACTGTGCACGGTGCTCCCAGTGTGGTCTAACTGAGGGATACGGAGACTGGAACTGTGCACGGTGCTCCCAGTGTGGGTCTAACCGATAGAGACTGGAACTGTGCACGGTGCTCCCAGTGTGGTCTAACTGAAGGATACGGAGACTGGAACTGTGCACGGTGCTCCCAGTGTGGTCTAACCGAAGGATAGGGAGACCGGAACTGTGCACGGTGCTCCCAGTGTGGTCTAACTGAAGGATACGGATACTGGAACTGTGCACGGTGCTCCCAGTGTGGTCTAACCGAGGGATACGGAGACCGGAACTGTGCATGGTGCTCCCAGTGTGGTCTAACCGAGGGATAGGGAGACTGGAACTGTGCACGGTGCTCCCAGTGTGGTCTAACCGAGGGATATGGAGACTGGAACTGTGCACGGTGCTCCCAGTGTGGTCTAACCGAGGGATATGGAGACTGGAACTGTGCACAGTGCTCCCAGTGTGGTCTAACCGAGGGATACGGAGACCGGAACTGTGCACGGTGCTCCCAGTGTGGTCTAACTGAGGGATACGGAGACTGGAACTGTGCACGGTGCTCCCAGTGTGGTCTAACCGAGGGATATGGAGACTGGAACTGTGCACGGTGCTCCCAGTGTGGTCTAACCGAGGGATACGGAGACTGGAACTGTGCACGGTGCTCCCAGTGTGGTCTAACCGAGGGATAGGGAGACCGGAACTGTGCACAGTGCTCCGAGTGTGGTCTAACCGAGGTATATGGAGACTGGAACTGTGCACGGTGCTCCCAGTGTGGGTCTAACCGAGGGATACGGAGACCGGAACTGTGCACGGTGCTCCCAGTGTGGTCTCACCGAGGTATATGGAGACTGGAACTGTGCACGGTGCTCCCAGTGTGGGTCTAACCGAGGGATACAGAGACTGGAACTGTGAACCGTGCTCCCAGTGTGGTTTTACTGAGGGATACGGAGACTGGAACTGTGCACGGTGCTCCCAGTGTGGTCTAACCGAGGGATACTGAGACTGGAACTGTGCACGGTGCTCCCACTGTGGTCTAACCGACGGATAGGGAGACTGGAACTGTGCACGGTGCTCCCAGTGTGGGTCTAACCGAGGGATAGGGAGACTGGAACTGTGCACGGTGCTCCCAGTGTGGTCTAACCGAGGGATAGGGAGACTGGAACTGTGCACGGTGCTCCCAGTGTGGTCTAACCGAGGGATACGGAGACTGGAACTGTGCACGGTGCTCCCAGTGTGGTCTAACCGAGAGATACGGAGACTGGAACTGTGCACAGTGCTCCCAGTGTGGTCTAACCGAGGGATAGGGAGACTGGAACTGTGCACGGTGCTCCCAGTGTGGTCTAACCGAGGGATACGGAGACTGGAACTGTGCACGGTGCTCCCAGTGTTGTCTAACCGAGAGATACGGAGACTGGAACTGTGCACAGTGCTCCCAGTGTGGTCTAACCGAGGGATACGGAGACTGGAACTGTGCACGGTGCTCCCAGTGTGGTCTAACCGAGGGATAGGGAGACTGGAACTGTGCACGGTGCTCCCAGTGTGGTCTAACCGAGGGATACGGAGACTGGAACTGTGCACGGTGCTCCCAGTGTGGTCTAACCGAGGGATACGGAGACCGGAACTGTGCACGGTGCTCCCAGTGTGGTCTAACCGAGGGATAGGGAGACTGGAACTGTGCACGGTGCTCCCAGTGTGGTCTAACCGAGGGATACGGAGACTGGAACTGTGCACGGTGCTCCCAGTGTTGTCTAACCGAGAGATACGGAGACTGGAACTGTGCACAGTGCTCCCAGTGTGGTCTAACCGAGGGATAGGGAGCCTGGAACTGTGCACGGTGCTCCCAGTGTGGTCTAACCGAGGGATACGGAGACTGGAACTGTGCACGGTGCTCCCAGTGTGGTCTAACCGAGGGATAGGGAGCCTGGAACTGTGCACGGTGCTCCCAGTGTGGTCTAACCGAGGGATAGGGAGCCTGGAACTGTGCACGGTGCTCCCAGTGTGGGTCTAACCGAGGGATACGGAGACCGGAACTGTGCACGGTGCTCCCAGTGTGGTCTAACCGAGGGATACGGAGACCGGAACTGTGCACGGTGCTCCCAGTGTGGTCTAACCAAGGGATACGGAGACCGGAACTGTGTACAGTGCTCCGAGTGTGGGTCTAACCAAGGGATATGGAGACCGGAACTGTGCACGGTGCTCCCAGTGTGGTCTAACCGAGGGATACGGAGACTGGAACTGTGCACGGTGCTCCCAGTGTGGTCTAACCGAGGGATACGGAGACTGGAACTGTGCACGGTGCTCCCAGTGTGGTCTAACCGAGGGATACGGAGACCGGAACTGTGCACGGTGCTCCCAGTGTGGTCTAACCGAGGGATACGGAGACCGGAACTGTGCACGGTGCTCCCAGTGTGGTCTAACCGAGGGATACGGAGACTGGAACTGTGCACGGTGCTCCCAGTGTGGTCTAACCGAGGGATAGGGAGACCGGAACTGTGCACAGTGCTCCCAGTGTGGGTCTAACCGAGGGATACGGAGACTGGAACTGTGCACGGTGCTCCCAGTGTGGTCTAACTGAGGGATACGGAGACCGGAACTGTGCACGGTGCTCCCAGTGTGGTCTAACGGAGGGATACGGAGACCGGAACTGTGCATGGTGCTCCCAGTGTGGGTCTAACCGAGGGATACGGAGACCGGAACTGTGCACGGTGCTCCCAGTGTGGTCTAACCGAGGGATACGGAGACTGGAACTGTGCACGGTGCTCCCAGTGTGGTCTAACCGAGGGATACGGAGACTGGAACTGTGCACGGTGCTCCCAGTGTGGGTCTAACCGAGGGATACGGAGACCGGAACTGTGCACGGTGCTCCCAGTGTGGTCTAACCGAGGGATAGGGAGACCGGAACTGTGCACGGTGCTCCCAGTGTGATCTAACCGAGGGATAGGGAGACTGGAACTGTGCACGGTGCTCCCAGTGTGGTCTAACCGAGGGATAGGGAGACCGGAACTGTGCACAGTGCTCCCAGTGTGGTCTAACCGAGGGATACGGAGACCGGAACTGTGCATGGTGCTCCCAGTGTGGTCTAACCGAGGGATACGGAGACTGGAACTGTGCACGGTGCTCCCAGTGTGGTCTAACCGAGGGATACGGAGACTGGAACTGTGCACGGTGCTCCCAGTGTGGTCTAACCGAGGGATACGGAGACCGGAACTGTGCATGGTGCTCCCAGTGTGGTC
>NW_027594912.1:7500-10286 GCF_964213995.1 Mustelus asterias | reverse complement strand
AATTAGTCACAGTGCAATAGAGGAGGAATTTCCGGAGTGAATACGGGATGGTTTTCTGGGGCAATGCTTTGAGGAACCAACAATGGATCAGACCATCTTGGACTGGGGGTTGTGCAATGAGAAAGAATTAGCTGACGATCTAGTTGTGAGAGAACCCTTGGGGACGAGTGACTATAATATGGTAGAATTCTTTGTCAAGGTGGATGGTGATGGAGTTGATTCTGAGACCAGGGTCCTGAATCTCAATAAAGGGAACTATGATGGTTTGAGGCATGAAGTGGCCATGATTGACTGGGAAACATTATAGAATCTGACAGTGCAGAGGGAGCCCATCGAGTCTGCACCAACCACAATCCCACCCAGGCCCTATTCCTGTCACCCCACACATTTACCCTGCTCACCCCGACACTGGGGTCAACTTAGTGTAGCCAATCAACCTATCCCAGACATCTTTGGACTGTGGGAGGAAACCGGAGCACCCGGAGGAAACCCACACAGACTCGGGGAGAATGTGCAGACTCCACACAGACAGTGACCCGAGGCTGGAATTGAACCCGGGTCCCTGGCGCTGTGAGGCAGCAGCACGAACCACCGTGCCACCGTGCCGTTACTTAAAGGAAAGACAGTAGACAGACAATGGCAGGCATTTAAAGAATGAATAGGTGAACTCCAGAAGTTGTTTAATCCTGTTTGGTGCGAGAGTGGTGAGGGAATTGTGGCTGAACCATGGCTTACAAGGGAAATTAGAGATTGTATCAGATTCAAGGAAGAAGCAAACGCATTGGCAAGAAAAAGCAATAGGCCTGAGGATTGGGAGCAGTTTAAAATTCAGCAAAGGAGGACCAAGGGATTGATTCGGAAGGGGAAGATAGACTATGAAAGTAAGCTCGTGGGGAACATAAAACCTGACTGTAAAAGTTTCTGTAGGTATGTAAAGAGACAAATATTGACAAAAATGAATGTAGGCCCCTTACAGTCAGAAACGGGAGAATTCATAACGGGGAATAAAGAAATGTTTGAGGAATTAAATTTGTACTTTGCTTCAGTCTTCACAAAGGCAGGAATGAATAGTGTCCCAGACGTTCTGAGAGAAACAAGTTATAGTGAGGAGCTGAAGGAAATCAGCATCAGTAGAGAAATGGTGTTGGGGAAATTGATGGGATTGAAGTTGGATAAATCTCCAGATCCTGATAATCTTCATCCCAGAGTACTTAAGGAAGTGGCCCTGGAAATAGTAGATCCATTGGTGGTTATTTTCCAAAATTCTTTGCACTCTGGACTGGTTCCTACAGATTGGAGGGTAGGTAATGTAAGCCTGCTATTCAAAAAGGGATGTAGAGAGAAAACAGGGAACTACAGACCAGTGAGCCTAACGTCGGGACTGGGGAAGTTGCTAGAATCCATTATCAAGGATTCCATAACTCGGCATTTGGAAGGCAGTGGTATAATCAGACAAAGTCAGCATGGATTTACAGAAGGGAAATCATGCCTGACGAATCTATTGGAATTTTTTGAGGATGTAACCAGTAGAGTTGACCGAGGAGAACCAGTGGGTGTGGTTTATTTAGACTTTCAGAAGGCTTTCGACAAAGTCTCACACAAAACACTGCAATGTAAAGTTAAAGCACATGGGATTGCAGGTAATGTCTTGAGACGGATAGAAAGCTGGTTAGAACATAGAACATAGAAAGCCACAGCACAAACAGGCCCTTCGGCCCACAAGTTGCGCCGATCACATCCCCACCTCTAGGCCTATCTATAGCCCTCAATCCCATTAAATCCCATGTACTCATCCAGAAGTCTCTTAAAAGACCCCAACGAGTTTGCCTCCACCACCACCGACGTCAGCCGATTCCACTCACCCACCACCCTCTGAGTGAAAAACTTACCCCTGACATCCCCCCTGTACCTACCCCCCAGCACCTTAAACCTGTGTCCTCTCGTAGCAACCATTTCAGCCCTTGGAAATAGCCTCTGAGAGTCCACCCTATCCAGACCCCTCAACATCTTGTAAACCTCTATCAGGTCACCTCTCATCCTTCGTCTCTCCAGGGAGAAGAGACCAAGCTCCCTCAACCTATCCTCATAAGGCATGCCCCCCAATCCAGGCAACATCCTTGTAAATCTCCTCTGCACCCTTTCAATGGCTTCAACATCTTTCCTGTAATGAGGTGACCAGAACTGCGCGCAGTACTCCAAGTGGGGTCTAACCAGGGTCCTATAAAGCTGCAGCATTATCTCCCGACTCCTAAACTCAATCCCTCGATTAATGAAGGCTAGTACGCCATACGCCTTCTTGACCGCATCCTCCACCTGCGAGGCCGATTTAAGAGTCCTATGGACCCGGACCCCAAGGTCCTTCTGATCCTCTACACTGCTAAGAATGGTACCCTTCATTTTATACTGCTGCTCCATCCCATTGGATCTGCCAAAATGGATCACTACACACTTATCCGGGTTGAAGTCCATCTGCCACTTCTCCGCCCAGTCTTGCATTCTATCTATGTCTCGCTGCAACTTCTGACATCCCTCCAAACTATCCACAACACCACCTACCTTGGTGTCGTCAGCAAACTTACCAACCATCCCTCCACTTCCTCATCCAGGTCATTTATGAAAAAACCTGACTGTAAAAGTTTCTGTAGGTATGTAAAGAGACAAATATTGACAAAAATGAATGTAGGCCCCTTACAGTCAGAAACGGGAGAATTCATAACGGGGAATAAAGAAATGTTTGAGGAATTAAATTTGTACTTTGCTTCAGTCTTCACAAAGGCAGGAATGAA
>NW_027594912.1:0-2500 GCF_964213995.1 Mustelus asterias | reverse complement strand
GGAGGGGGTTTGGGGGTAAGGGGTTTGGGAGGTGTTGGGGAGGGGCTTGAAGGGAGTTTAGAACATAGAAAAAATACAACACAAACAGGCCCTTTGGCCTACAAGTTGCGCCGGTTATGTCCCCACCTACCTAGGCTTATATATAGGCTTACCTATAACCCTCAATCCTATTAAGTTCCATGTACTCATCCAGAAGTCGCTTAAAAGACCCTATCGAGTTTGCCGCCACCACCACTGACGGCAGCCGATTCCACTCACCCACCACCCTCTGAGTGAAAAACCTACCCCTGACATCTCTGTACCTACTCCCCAGCACCTTAAACCTGTGTCCTCTCGTAGCAGCCATTTCAGCCCTGGGAAAAAGCCTCCGAGAATCCACCCGATCTATGCCTCTCAACATCTTGTACACCTCTATCAGGTCACCTCTCATCCTTCGTCTCTCCAAGGAGAAAAGACCGAGCTCCCTCAGCCTATCCTCATAAGGCATGCCAACCAATCCAGGCAACATCCTTGTAAATCTCCTCTGCACCCTTTCAATCATTTCCACATCCCTCCTGTAATGAGGCGACCAGAACTGAGCACAGTACTCCAAGTGGGGTCTGACGAGGGTCTTATATAGCTGCATCATTATCTCCCGACTCCGAAACTCAATCCCTCGATTGATGAAGGCCAGCACACCATACGCCTTCTTAACCACCTCCTCCACCTGCGAGGCCGATTTAAGAGTCCTATGGACCCGGACCCCAAGGTCCTTCTGATCCTCTACACTGCTAAGAGTCTTACCCTTGATATTATACTTGTTCATCCCACTTGACCTGCCAAAATGGACCACTACACATTTATCTGGGTTGAAGTCCATCTGCCACTTCTCCGCCCAGTCTTGCATCCTATCTATGTCACGCTGCAGCTTCTGACATCCCTCCAAACTATCCACAACACCACCAACCTTCGTGTCGTCAGCAAACTTACCAACCCATCCCTCCACTTCCTCATCTAGGTCATTTATGAAAATGACAAACAGCAAGGGTTCCAGAACAGATCCCTGGGGCACTCCACTGGTGACCGACCTCCATTCAGACAAAGACCCGTCTATACCCACTCTCTGCCTTCTGCAGGCAAGCCAGTTCTGGATCCACAAGGCAACAGCCCCTTGGATCCCATGCCCTCTCACTTTCTCAAGAAGTCTTGCATGGGGGACCTTATCGAACGCCTTGCTGAAGTCCATGTAAACCACATCTACCGCTTTTCCTTCGTCAATGTGTTTGGTCACATTTTCAAAGAACTCCACCAGGCTCGTAAGGCACGATTTGCCTTTGACAAAGCCGTGCTGACTACTTTTGAGCATACTAAACTTCTCGAAATGTTCATAAATCCTGTCCCTCAGGATCTTCTCCATCAACTTACCAACCACTGAGGTTAGGCTCACCGGTCGGTAATTTCCTGGGCTATCCCTATTCCCTTTCTTGAAAATAGGAACCACATCCGCAATCCTCCGGCACCTCTCCCGTCTCCATCGACGACGCAAAGATCATCGCCAGAGGCTCTGCAATCTCTTCCCTCGCCTCCCACAGTAACCTGGGGTACATCCCATCCGGTCCCGGCGACTTATCTATCTTGATGCTATTCAAAATTTCCAACACATCCTCATTCTTAATGTCCACATACTCAATCTTTTCAGTCCGCCGCAATCCTGTCGTACAACCACCCAGGTCTTTTTCCACCGTGAATACCGAGGTAAACTATTCATTAAGCACCTCTACTATTTCTTCCGGTTCCGTACAGACTTTCTGTACAGACTTTCTCACCTTCACATTTTATGGGTCCTATTCCTTCACATCTCATCCTTTTAGTCTTCACATATTTATAGAACGCCTTAGGGTTTTCCTTAATCCTACCAAATCCTACCAAATAGTCAAAGACTATTTCCTCGGGTTGATGGAGCTATTACAAGGGGGCATAACTATAGGGTTCGTGGTGGGAGATACAGGAAGGATATCAGAGGTAGGTTCTTTACGCAGAGAGTGGTTGGGGTGTGGAATGGACTGCCTGCAGTGATAGTGGAGTCAGACACTTTAGGAACATTTAAGCGGTTATTGGATAGGCACATGGAGCACACCAGGATGATAGGGAGTGGGATAGCTTGATCTTGGTTTCAGATAAAGCTCGGCACAACATCGTGGGCCGAAGGGCCTGTTCTGTACTGTACTGTTCTACTACCTGCCAAGGCCTTCTCGTCACCCCTTCTGGCTCTCCTAATTTCTTTCTTTAGTCCCTTCCTACAAGCCGTATACTCTTCTAAATCCCTATCATCGCCAAGCTCTCTGAACCTTTTGTACGCTTTCCTTTTCTTTTTGACTAGGTTCAGCGCAGCTTTCATGCACCACGGTTCCCGTAACCTACCAAAACCTCCCTGTCTCATTTGGCATTTGGAATACTGCGTCCAGTTCTGGTCGCCACACTACCAGAAGGACGTGGAGGCTTTGGAGAGAGTACAGAGGAG
>NW_027594911.1:0-10301 GCF_964213995.1 Mustelus asterias | reverse complement strand
TGTGGTGATAAGCCCAGCACCGTTCCCGTATCACCACAGACTGTGGGATAAACTCAGCACCGTTCCCGTATCCCCACAGACTCCGGGATAAACCCAGCACCGTTCCCGTATCCCCACAGACTCCGGGATAAACCCAGCACCGTTCCCGTATCCCCACAGACTGTGGGATAAACCCAGCACCGTTCCCGTATCCCCACAGACTCCGGGATAAACCCAGCACCGTTCCCGTATCACCACAGACTGTGGGATAAACCCAGCACCGTTCCCGTATCACCACAGACTGTGGGATAAACCCAGCACCGTTCCCGTATCCCCACAGACTGCGGGATAAATCCAGCACCGTTCCCGTAACACCACAGACTGTGGGATAAACCCAGCACCGTTCCCGTATCCCCACAGACTGTGGGATAAACCCAGCACCGTTCCCGTATCCCCACAGGCTGCGGGATAAACCCACCTTCAATTCTGGTTCTGAACTGTGGGAATCGGTTTAGAAACTCCAGTTGTTTTTTCCAGTCATAATCCTTCCTCCAATAAGACACCACCTTCTTGAGGTAGCTGGAGTTAAAGCCATAGTGAAAGCGGCTGTGCTCCAGCGCCGAGCAGAAGCGAGCGTTGTCAAGGCGATAGTGCAAGTCCTGAAAGATTCAACATCGAACAGTGAGGCATCAGATCTGCCAGAGACCCTCACAGAGATCAGTACCAACAATCAGAACAACCCGCAGCTGCGAATGGAGCGGGGGGAGGGGGGAGTGGGGGTGGCGGGGGAGAGTGGGGGGGGGGGGGGGGGGGTGGGTGGGGTGGGGGGGGGGGGGGGGGGGGGGGTGGGTGGGGTGGGGGAGGGTGGGGGAGAGGGGGGCGGGGAGTGGGGGGGCGGGGGGGTTGGGGAGGGGGGGACGGGGGGAGAGGTGTTGGGGGGGGAGAGGTGTTGGGGGGGGAGGTGTTGGGGGGGGAGGTGTTGGGGGGGCTTGGTGGGGGTGTGGTGTGGGGTGGGGTGGGTTCAGGGAGAGAGGGCCCTGTCCCTCTGTGTGTGAGCAGTTTTATTGCGGGCGCTGTGACCAGGCAGTGAGTGCTGTGTCAGTGTTTCAGCTCTCCGGCCAGTTCTGTTCCTGCCCCTGCTCCTGCCCCTGCTCCTGCCCCTGCTCCTGCCCCTGCCCCTGCCCCTGCTCCTGCTCCTGCCCCTGCTCCTGCTCCTGCCCCTGCTCCTGCTCCTGCCCCTGTTCCTGCTCCTGCCCCTGCCCCTGCCCCTGCCCCTGCTCCTGCTCCTGCCCCTGCTCCTGCCCCTGCTCCTGCTCCTGCCCCTGTTCCTGCCCCTGCTCCTGCCCCTGCCCCGGCCCCTGCTCCTGCTCCTGCTCCTGCCCCTGTTCCTGCCCCTGCTCCTGCCCCTGCTCCTGCTCCTGTTCCTGCCCCTGCTCCTGCCCCTGCCCCTGCCCCTGCCCCTGCCCCTGCTCCTGCTCCTGCCCCTGCTCCTGCCCCTGTTCCTGCCCCTGCCCCTGCTCCTGCTCCTGCCCCTGCTCCTGCCCCTGCTCCTGCTCCTGCCCCTGTTCCTGCCCCTGCTCCTGCCCCTGCCCCTGCCCCTGCTCCTGCCCCTGCCCCTGCTCCTGCCCCTGCCCCTGCTCCTGCCCCTGCCCCGGCCCCTGTTCCTGCCCCTGCCCCTGCCCCTGTTCCTGCCCCTGTTCCTGCCCCTGTTCCTGCCCCTGCCCCTGTTCCTGCCCCTGCCCCTGTTCCTGCCCCTGCCCCTGCCCCTGTTCCTGCCCCTGCCCCTGTTCCTGCCCCTGCCCCTGTTCCTGCCCCTGCCCCTGCCCCTGTTCCTGCCCCTGCCCCTGCCCCTGTTCCTGCCCCTGTTCCTGCCCCTGCCCCTGTTCCTGCTCCTGTTCCTGCCCCTGCCCCTGCTCCTGTTCCTGCCCCTGTTCCTGCCCCTGCCCCTGTTCCTGCCCCTGCCCCTGTTCCTGCCCCTGCCCCTGTTCCTGCTCCTGCCCCTGTTCCTGCTCCTGTTCCTGCCCCTGCCCCTGCTCCTGTTCCTGCCCCTGTTCCTGCCCCTGCCCCTGTTCCTGCCCCTGCCCCTGTTCCTGCCCCTGCCCCTGCTCCTGCTCCTGCCCCTGTTCCTGCTCCTGCTCCTGCTCCTGCCCCTGTTCCTGCCCCTGCTCCTGTTCCTGTTCCTGCCCCTGCCCCTGTTCCTGTTCCTGCTCCTGTTCCTGCTCCTGTTCCTGCCCCTGCCCCTGTTCCTGTTCCTGCTCCTGCTCCTGCCCCTGTTCCTGTTCCTGCTCCTGCTCCTGCTCCTGCCCCTGTTCCTGCTCCTGCTCCTGCTCCTGCTCCTGCCCCTGCCCCTGTTCCTGCCCCTGTTCCTGCCCCTGCTCCTGCCCCTGCTCCTGCTCCTGCCCCTGTTCCTGCCCCTGCCCCTGCTCCTGCCCCTGCCCCTGCCCCTGCCCCTGCTCCTGCCCCTGCCCCGGCCCCTGTTCCTGCCCCTGCCCCTGCCCCTGCTCCTGCCCCTGCCCCTGCCCCTGCTCCTGCTCCTGCCCCTGTTCCTGCCCCTGCTCCTGTTCCTGCTCCTGCCCCTGTTCCTGCCCCTGCCCCTGTTCCTGCCCCTGCCCCTGCCCCTGCCCCTGCCCCTGCTCCTGCCCCTGTTCCTGCCCCTGCCCCTGCTCCTGCCCCTGCTCCTGCCCCTGCTCCTGCCCCTGTTCCTGCCCCTGCTCCTGCTCCTGCCCCTGTTCCTGCCCCTGCCCCTGCCCCTGCCCCTGCCCCTGCTCCTGCCCCTGTTCCTGCCCCTGCCCCTGCTCCTGCCCCTGCTCCTGCCCCTGTTCCTGCCCCTGTTCCTGCCCCTGCCCCTGCCCCTGCCCCTGCCCCTGCTCCTGCCCCTGCTCCTGCTCCTGCCCCTGCCCCGGCCCCTGTTCCTGCCCCTGCCCCTGCCCCTGCCCCTGCCCCTGTCCCTGTTCCTGCCCCTGCCCCTGCCCCTGCTCCTGTTCCTGCCCCTGCCCCTGTTCCTGCCCCTGCCCCTGCCCCTGCCCCTGCCCCTGTTCCTGCCCCTGCCCCTGCCCCTGCCCCTGCTCCTGTTCCTGCCCCTGCCCCTGTTCCTGCCCCTGCCCCTGCCCCTGCCCCTGTTCCTGCCCCTGCCCCTGCCCCTGCCCCTGTTCCTGCCCCTGTTCCTGTTCCTGCCCCTGCTCCTGCCCCTGCCCCTGCCCCTGCACCTGCCCCTGCCCCTGCCCCTGTTCCTGCTCCTGTTCCTGCTCCTGTTCCTGCCCCTGCCCCTGCTCCTGTTCCTGCTCCTGTTCCTGCCCCTGCCCCTGTTCCTGCCCCTGCCCCTGTTCCTGTTCCTGCCCCTGCCCCTGCCCCTGCCCCTGCCCCTGCTCCTGCTCCTGCCCCTGCTCCTGTTCCTGCTCCTGTTCCTGCCCCTGCCCCTGCCCCTGCCCCTGCCCCTGCTCCTGCTCCTGCCCCTGCCCCTGCCCCTGCTCCTGCCCCTGCCCCTGCTCCTGCCCCTGCTCCTGCCCTGCCCCTGCCCTGCCCCTGCCCCTGCCCCTGCCCCTGCTCCTGTTCCTGCCCCTGCCCCTGCCCCTGCCCCTGCCCCTGTTCCTGCCCCTGCTCCTGCTCCTGCCCCTGTTCCTGCCCCTGCTCCTGCTCCTGCCCCTGCCCCTGCCCCTGCCCCTGCTCCTGCCCCTGCCCCTGCCCCTGCCCCTGCTCCTGCCCCTGCCCCTGCTCCTGCCCCTGCTCCTGTTCCTGCCCCTGCTCCTGCCCCTGCCCCTGCCCCTGTTCCTGCCCCTGCCCCTGCCCCTGCCCCTGTTCCTGCCCCTGCCCCTGCCTCTGCTCCTGTTCCTGCCCCTGCCCCTGCCCCTGCCCCTGCCCCTGCTCCTGCCCCTGCCCCTGCCCCTGTTCCTGCCCCTGCCCCTGCCCCTGCCCCTGTTCCTGCCCCTGCCCCTGCCTCTGCTCCTGTTCCTGCCCCTGCCCCTGCCCCTGTTCCTGCCCCTGCCCCTGCCCCTGTTCCTGCCCCTGCCCCTGCTCCTGCCCCTGTTCCTGCCCCTGTTCCTGTTCCTGCTCCTGTTCCTGCCCCTGTTCCTGCCCCTGTTCCTGCCCCTGCCCCTGTTCCTGCCCCTGCCCCTGCCCCTGTTCCTGCCCCTGCCCCTGCTCCTGCCCCTGTTCCTGCCCCTGTTCCTGTTCCTGCTCCTGTTCCTGCCCCTGTTCCTGCTCCTGTTCCTGCTCCTGTTCCTGCCCCTGCCCCTGCCCCTGCTCCTGCTCCTGCCCCTGCTCCTGTCCCTGCCCCTGCTCCTGCCCCTGTTCCTGCCCCTGCCCCTGCCCCTGTTCCTGCCCCTGCCCCTGCCCCTGCTCCTGTCCCTGCCCCTGCCCCTGTTCCTGCCCCTGCCCCTGCCCCTGCCCCTGCCCCTGTTCCTGCCCCTGCCCCTGCCCCTGCCCCTGCTCCTGCCCCTGTTCCTGCCCCTGTTCCTGTTCCTGCCCCTGCCCCTGCTCCTGCCCCTGCCCCTGCCCCTGTTCCTGCCCCTGTTCCTGCTCCTGTTCCTGCTCCTGTCCCTGCCCCTGCCCCTGTTCCTGCCCCTGCCCCTGCTCCTGCACCTGCCCCTGTTCCTGCCCCTGCCCCTGCTCCTGCTCCTGCTCCTGCCCCTGTTCCTGCTCCTGTTCCTGTTCCTGTTCCTGCTCCTGCCCCTGCCCCTGCTCCTGCCCCTGCCCCTGCCCCTGCCCCTGCCCCTGCCCCTGCTCCTTCCTGCCCCTGCTCCTGCTCCTGCCCCTGCTCCTGCCCCTGCCCCTGCTCCTGCTCCTGCTCCTGCCCCTGCCCCTGCTCCTGCCCGTGCTCCTGCTCCTGCCCCTGCCCCTGCCCCTGCCCCTGCTCCTGCCCCTGCCCCTGCTCCTGCTCCTGCCCCTGCCCCTGCCCCTGCCCCTGCCCCTGCCCCTGCTCCTGCTCCTGTTCCTGTTCCTGCTCCTGTTCCTGCTCCTGCTCCTGCTCCTGCTCCTGCCCCTGCCCCTGCTCCTGCTCCTGCCCCTGCTCCTGCTCCTGCCCCTGCCCCTGCCCCTGCTCCTGCCCCTGCCCCTGCCCCTGCCCCTGCTCCTGTTCCTGTTCCTGCTCCTGTTCCTGCTCCTGCTCCTGTTCCTGCTCCTGCCCCTGCCCCTGCCCCTGCTCCTGTTCCTGCCCCTGCTCCTGCTCCTGTTCCTGTTCCTGCTCCTGTTCCTGCTCCTGCTCCTGTTCCTGTTCCTGCCCCTGCCCCTGCCCCTGTTCCTGCCCCTGCCCCTGCCCCTGCCCCTGCCCCTGCCCCTGCCCCTGCTCCTGCCCCTGCCCCTGCTCCTGCCC
Organism: Mustelus asterias; assembly: GCF_964213995.1. Lineage (NCBI taxonomy): Eukaryota > Metazoa > Chordata > Chondrichthyes > Carcharhiniformes > Triakidae > Mustelus > Mustelus asterias. The sequence continues at coordinate 5,014 of NW_027594911.1, read as the reverse complement.
CTGCCCCTGCCCCTGCTCCTGCCCCTGCCCCTGCCCCTGCCCCTGCTCCTGCCCCTGCCCCTGCCCCTGCTCCTGCTCCTGCTCCTGCTCCTGCTCCTGCTCCTGCCCCTGCTCCTGCCCCTGCCCCTGCTCCTGCCCCTGCCCCTGCCCCTGTTCCTGCCCCTGTTCCTGCTCCTGCCCCTGCTCCTGCCCCTGCCCCTGCCCCTGCCCCTGCTCCTGCTCCTGCTCCTGCCCCTGTTCCTGCTCCTGCCCCTGCTCCTGCCCCTGCCCCTGTTCCTGCCCCTGCTCCTGCCCCTGCTCCTGCCCCTGCCCCTGCTCCTGCTCCTGCCCCTGTTCCTGCTCCTGCCCCTGCTCCTGCCCCTGCCCCTGCTCCTGCCCCTGCCCCTGCTCCTGCCCCTGCTCCTGCTCCTGCTCCTGTTCCTGTTCCTGCTCCTGTTCCTCTCACAGCTCCAGCAGGTAATAAGGAAAGTAAATGGAATTTTGGCATTTATAGCTAAAGGAATAGAATATAAAGGTGTTGCAACTATACAAGGCATTGATGAGGCTGCACCTGGACTATTGAGCACAGTTTTGGTCCCCGTATTTGAGGAAAGATGCAGTGGCATTGGAGGCAGTTCAGAGGAGGTTCACTAGATTGATTCCGGAGATGAGGGGTTTGTCGTATGATAAGAGATTGAACAGTTTAGGCCGATACTCTCTGGAATTTAGAAGAATGAGGGGAGATCAAATTGAGATGTTCAAATGATAAAAAGCATGGATAAAGTAGACATGGAGCGGGTGCTTCCACTGGTGAGGCATTCTAGGGCAAGAGGTCATAGTCTTAGGATGAGGTAGCAAATTTAAAACCGAGTTGTCTGTTCCTTAACTGAACTGATTCCTGGTTCTGTTGCTGGTTCTGTTGCTGGTCTGCAATTACCTGGATCATTTCCTCGGGAGTTTCAATAACAAACGGGTGGATTTTTTCCTCCTCTGTGTCCTGTCTCTGGCTGGTTCCCCACCAGCCATCGCCTTCTGGAATAGTCTTTGGTTTCTCACGGAAAAGCAGGTAGTAAAGGAGAGTTCCGACTGCTACAGTGAAAACCAGGAGAAACATGATGGGATGATGGAATCTGAAAGACAGGAGAACCAAATGTTCATGAGGGAAACACAATTTACACAACTCAGAATTTCTCATAGACAGGTCTCCATCCTCAAAACACAGTCAGCAGCTCATCAAACTGGTGACAGACACCTCGGCAATCCCAGGGACAGAGGGACTGACACGGAGACCTCGGCAATCCCAGGGACAGACACAGACACCTCGGCAATCCCAGGGACAGAGGGACTGACACAGACACCTCGGCAATCCCAGGGACAGAGGGACTGACACAGACACCTCGGCAATCCCAGGGACAGAGGGACTGACACAGACACCTCGGCAATGCCAGGGACAGAGGGACTGACACAGACACCTCGGCAATCCCAGGGACAGAGGGATTGACACAGACACCTCGGCAATCCCAGGGACAGAGGGACTGACACAGACACCTCGGCAATCCCAGGGACAGACACAGACACCTCGGCAATCCCAGGGACAGAGGGATTGACACAGACACCTCGGCAATCCCAGGGACAGAGGGACTGACACAGAGACCTCGGCAATGCCAGGGACAGAGGGACTGACACGGAGACCTCGGCAATCCCAGGGACAGAGGGACTGACACGGAGACCTCGGCTATCCCAGGGACAGAGGGACTAAAATATTCACGGTGAACTTGGATTTCCAGACAAACTAGAAAAACCAAAAGTTGCAACAAGTGTGGAGAACAGGCTGTTGGAATACGTTCAAGATAGTTTCTGTATTTGTATGTCAAGGAACTATCTGGGGCAGAGGCTATGTTAGATCTAGTATCATGCAGTGAGACAGAGTTCATTAATAATTTTGGAGTAAAGAAATCACTGGGAAGAGTGATCATAACATGGCAGAATTATGCATTGAATTTGAAAATGATGATGATGGTCTCGTGATATTATCGCTAGACTATTAATCCAGAAACTCAGCTAATGTTCTGGGGACCCAGGTAGGAATCCCACCACAGCAGATGGTGGAATTTGAGTTCAATAAAAAATATCTGGAATTAAAAGTCTACTGCTGACCATGAAACCATTGCCGATTGTTGACAAAACCCATCTGTACAGGACTGGAGAGTGGCGAATGTTGTTCCTCTGTTTAAGAAAGGGAATAGAAATGACCCTGGTAATTATAGACCGGTTAGTCTTACTTCGGTGGTTGGTAAATTGATGGAAGAGGTCCTTGGGGATGGGATTTATGACCATTTAGAAAGATGCGGATTAATCCGGGATAGTCAGCACGGATTCGTGAAGGGCAAGTCGTGCCTCACAAATTTGATAGAATTTTTTGAGGAGGTAACTAAGTGTGTTGATGAAGGTAGGGCAGTTGATGTCATATACATGGATTTTAGTAAGGCATTTGATAAGGTCCCCCATGGTCGGCTTATGATGAAAGTAAGGAGGTGTGGGATAGAGGGAAAGTTGGCCGATTGGATAGGTAACTGGCTGTCTGATCGAAGACAGAGGGTGGTGGTGGATGGAAAATTTTTGGATTGGAGGCAGGTTGCTAGCGGAGTGCCGCAGGGATCAGTGCTTGGTCCTCTGCTCTTTGTGATTTTTATTAATGACTTAGAGGAGGGGGCTGAAGGGTGGATCAGTAAATTTGCTGATGACACCAAGATTGGTGGAGTAGTGGATGAGGTGGAGGGCTGTTGTAGGCTGCAAAGAGACATAGATAGGATGCAAAGCTGGGCTGAAAAATGGCAAATGGAGTTTAACCCTGATAAATGTGAGGTGATTCATTTTGGTAGGACTAATTTAAATGTGGATTACAGGGTCAAAGGTAGGGTTCTGAAGACTGTGGAGGAACAGAGAGATCTTGGGGTCCATATCCACAGATCTCTAAAGGTTGCCACTCAAGTGGATAGAGCTGTGAAGAAGGCCTATAGTGTGTTAGCTTTTATTAACAGGGGGTCGGAGTTTAAGAGCCATGGGGTTATGCTGCAACTGTACAGGACCTTGGTGAGACCACATTTGGAATATTGTATGCAGTTCTGGTCACCTCACTATAAGAAGGATGTGGAAGCGCTGGAAAGAGTGCAGAGGAGATTTACCAGGATGCTGCCTGGTTTGGAGGGTAGGTCTTAAGAGGAAAGGTTGAGGGAGCTAGGGCTGTTCTCTCTGGAGCGGAAGAGGCTGAGGGGAGACTTAATAGAGGTTTATAAAATGATGAAGGGGATAGATAGAGTGAACGTTCAAAGACTATTTCCTCGGGTGGATGGAGCTATTACAAGGGGGCATAACTATAGGGTTCGTGGTGGGAGATACAGGAAGGATATCAGAGGTAGGTTCTTTACGCAGAGAGTGGTTGGGGTGTGGAATGGACTGCCTGCAGTGATAGTGGAGTCAGACACTTTAGGAACATTTAAGCGGTTATTGGATAGGCACATGGAGCACACCAGGATGATAGGGAGTGGGATAGCTTGATCTTGGTTTCAGATACAGCTCGGCACAACATCGTGGGCCGAAGGGCCTGTTCTGTGCTGTACTGTTCTATGTTCTATGTTCTATCTGGTTCACTAATGTCCTTTAGGGAAGGAAATCTGCCGTCCTTACCCGGTCTGGCCTACACGTGACTCCAGAGCCACAGCAAAGTCTTTGACTCTCAACTGCCCTCTGAACAGGGGCAACGAGGGATGGGCAATAAATGTTGGCCCAGCCAGCGACACCCAGATCCCATGAATGAATAAAAATAAAGTCCATAAAACGAGTCTTGAATTGAATCAAAACAAGTTACAACAAGTATGAGAAGCAAGTTGACTCATGTGGATTGGCAAACTGGATTAAAATATATGACAGCAGATAAACAATGGCAAATATTGAAGAAATAATTCATAATTCACAAATATATATTCCTTTAGGGAATTAAACAGCTGGCCACAATCTTTAACCTGTAGTCTTGTTTCACCACTGGGACTAAAGGTGTTGCCCATTCAGAGAATTATACAGCTGGAATTATCCCGAGGTCTCCCGACTGCTTCAACTCCGCCTCCTCGTTCCGATGTCAGACAAAAGGAATAGATCGACCTCATCACAGAAAGCCAGGAAATGATACGGCTAACCTGGATCTGCAAACTGAGGGATAAGGAATTGGTTGCAGTTGAGAATTTATCCATGAATGTACCATCTGAGAATGTAGTGTCCATCTGATGAAGGGGCAGCGCTCCGAAAGCGAATGGCATTTGCTACCAAATAAACCTGTTGGACTTTAACCTGGTGTTGTTAAAACTCTTACTGTGTTTACCCCAGTCCAACACCGGCATCTCCACATCACGAGAATTTATCGCCAGACGGGAAGGAGATGTTACTTTTCTTTCAACCGTCAGTGGCTGGGGAGTTTGTTTCTTTTGTCTTCAAGCTAGGAGACTATAACATACTTTGTTAGCTGAATGAATTAACCAGTTAGACAAGGGTAGCGGTGTGCATGAACTGCCCGTCTGCAGGCTGAGAAACATTGGCAAAAACTGGAGACATATTCTCCTAAATTCAGGTGAACTGAGTTTCAATTCCACCAACTGTCACGGTGGGATCTGAACCCAGAGCATTAACCAGGCCCTCTGGATTACGAGTCCAGCGACATTATCATGACAACACCATCTTCCCCAAAAGGAATACAGGAAATGAGCATACACAGCAAGCACTCAGGAAGACAAATGGTATGTTGGCCTTTATGGCAAAAGGAGTTTTGATTTTGATTTGATTTATTATTGTCACATGTATTAACATTCAGTGAAAAGTATTGTTTCTTGCCAGACAGACAAAGCATACTGTTCATAGAGAAGGAAATGAGAGAGTGCAGAATGTATTGTTACAGTCAGAGCTAGGGTGCAGGGAAAGATCAGCTTAATGCGAGGTAGGTCCGTTCAAACGTCTGACCGCGGGAGGGAAGAAACTGTTATTGAGT
>NW_027594910.1:0-10313 GCF_964213995.1 Mustelus asterias | reverse complement strand
AGGGAGAGAGAGACAGGGAGAGAGAGACAGGGAGAGAGAGACAGGGAGAGAGAGACAGGGAGAGAGAGACAGGGAGAGAGAGACAGGGAGAGAGAGACAGGGAGAGAGAGACAGGGAGAGAGAGACAGAGAGAGAGAGACAGAGAGACAGAGACAGAGACAGAGAAGAGAGAGAGAGAGAGAGAGACAGAGAGAGAGACAGAGAGAGAGACAGAGAGAGAGACAGAGAGAGAGACAGAGAGAGAGACAGAGAGAGACAGAGAGAGAGACAGAGAGAGAGACAGAGAGAGAGACAGAGACAGAGAGAGAGAGAGAGAGAGAGAGACAGAGACAGAGAGAGAGAGACAGAGAGAGAGAGACAGAGAGAGAGACAGAGAGAGAGACAGAGAGAGAGACAGAGAGAGAGACAGAGAGAGAGACAGAGAGAGAGACAGAGAGAGAGACAGAGAGAGAGACAGAGAGAGAGACAGAGAGAGAGACAGAGAGAGAGACAGAGAGAGAGACAGAGAGAGAGAGACAGAGAGAGACAGAGAGAGAGACAGAGAGAGAGACAGAGAGAGAGACAGAGAGAGAGACAGAGAGAGAGACAGAGAGAGAGTGTCATTAACATCTTGTTCACTAACACAATCCCATGTCAACTGACGTGGGGGTGACTGGAGAAGCTGGGGTTGTTCAAGGGGGGGATTTAAAGCAGCCATTCCTCATGCCCCCTCGGGAAGGGGGGGTTGGGTGAGCCGCTATCTCAAACCCGCTGCAGTCCCCATGCGTGGTGCAGGTACACCCGCAACGCTGTTAGGGAGGGAGCTCCAGGGCACGGTGGCACAGTGGGTTAGCACTGCTGCCTCACAGGGACCCGGGTTCGATTCCCGGCTCGGGTCACTGTCTGCACGTTCTCCCCGTGTCTGCGTGGGTTTCCTCCGGGTGCTCCGGTTTCCTCCCACAGTCTGAAAGCCGTGCTGGTAAGGGTGGATTGGCCGTGCTAAATTCTCCCTCAGTGTGACCCGAACAGGAGTGTGGGCGACTCGGGGATTTTCACAGTAACTTCATTGCAGTGTTAATGTAAGCCTACTTGTGACACGAATAAATCAACTTTAAATTTTATCTTTGGACACTAAGGGGCAATTTAGCATGGCCAATCCACCGAACCATAAAGTTTTAAAGTTTAGTAATTATTAATCACAAGACTTACATTAACACTGCAATGAAGTTACTGTGAAAATCCCCCCAGTCGCCCACACTCCTGTTCGGGTCACACTGAGGGGGAATTTAGCACGGCCAATCCACCCTAACCAGCACGTCTTTCAGACTGTGGGAGGAAACCGGAGCACCCGGAGGAAACCCACGCAGACATGGGGAGAAGGTGCAGACTCCACACAGACAGTGACCCGAGCCGGGAATCGAACCCGGGTCCCTGGAGCTGTGAGGCAGCAGTGCTAACCCACTGTGCCACCCTCCAGAGGACAGACTGGCCCCTCCCCCCCTAGTCCCGAGACCCTCGTCCCAGTGCTCTGGAATCCTCTCAAGAGCCATCAGCCTCTCCAAGTCTCCCCAGGCAAACTCCAGAGGTTCAGAAGGTTGTGTTCCTGATATCGGTGTGGACCAACCAACACCCCAGCAGAAACACCCCACCCCCCCATTCCCCCACTACAGGACCTCACGATCAGCCCAGCAGACACCCCCTCCCCCCCTGGAAGCTCACGGACCCCCCAGCAAATCCCCCCCTCCCCAGGAAGCTCGATAACTCTCCAGCAGATCCCTCCCCTCCCCCCAGCAAGTTCACGGACCCCCCAGCAGATCCCCCCTCCCCAGGAAGCTCGATAACTCCCCAGCAGATCCCTCCCCTCCCCGCTCTCCCCAGCAGATCCCCCCTCTCCCCAGGAAGCTCGATAACTCCCCAGCAGATCCCTCCCCTCCCCGCTCTCCCCAGCAGATCCCCCCTCTCCCCAGGAAGCTCGATAACTCCCCAGCAGATCCCTCCCCTCCCCCCAGGAAGCTCACGAACTCCCAGCAGATTCCCCCCTCCCCAGGAAGCTCACGGTCTCCCCAGCAGATCCCCCCTCTCCCCAGGAAGTTCACGGACTCCCCAGCAGATCCCCCCTCTCCCCAGGAAGCTCACGGACTCCCCAGCAGATCCCCCCTCTCCCCAGGAAGCTCACGGACCCCCCAGCAGACCCCCCCCCTCTCCCCAGGAAGCTCGCGGACTCCCCAGCAGACCCCCCCTCCCCTCTCCCCAGGGCGCGCGCGCGCTCCCGAGAACACTCACCTTGCTCCGTGCTAACAGCCGCCGTATGAAGCACCCTCAGCACCGGGCGCGGGGCGGGCGGTAGGTGGGCCGAGGTCAGGGTCAGGGCCCCAACGGGCAGCTGGACCCGGGCGGGGGTGACCACGGTGGCCGGGAAGCGGGCGGCCGAGACGGCCAGGGGCCGGGGCGAGTGCACAGCCAGCGGGAAGCCCTCCTTGGGGGCCTGGCGCACCACGATCTTCATCACGCTGGAGCTGGTGACCACCGAGGCGGGGACTGCGGGGGGAGGGAGAGAGAGACGCAATTACAACAGGCCGGCAAGTCAAAACCCCCAACCCCCCCCCAACCCCTCACCGTCACCGCACCCCCAGCGAACCTTCACCCCACAGCTCAACAGCCAGGACCCTTCCCTCGGCCAAGACTCAATACCACCAGCCCCTTAGAACCATCGAACCATAGAAAATTACAGCTCAGAAACAGGCCTTTTGGCCCTTCTTGTCTGTGCCGAACCATTTTCTGCCTCGTCCCACTGACCTGCACTTGGACCATATCCCTCCACACCCCTCTCATCCATCAACCCGTCCAAGTTTTTCTTAAATGTTAAAAGCATTTACCACTTTATCCGGCAGCTCATTCCACACTCCCACCGCTCTCTGCGTGAAGAAGCCCCCCCTAATATTCCCTTTAAACTTTTCTCCTTTCACCCTTAACCCATGCCCTCTGGTTTTTTTCTCCCCGAGCCTCAGCGGAAAAAGCCTGCTTGCATTCACTCTATCTATACCCATCAAAATCTTATACACCTCTATCAAATCTCCCCTCAATCTTCTACGCTCCAGGGAATAAAGTCCCAACCTATTCAATCTCTCTCTGTAACTCAGCTTCTCAAGTCCCGGCAACATCCTTGTGAACCTTCTCTGCACTCTTTCAACCTCATTTACATCCTTCCTGTAACTAGGTGACCAAAACTGTACACAATATTCCAAATTCGGCCTCACCAATGCCTTATATAACCTCACCATAACACTCCAACTTTTATACTCGATGCTCCGATTTATAAAGGCCAATGTACCAAAGGCACTCTTTACGACCCTATCCACCTGTGACGTCACTTTTAGGGAATTCTGTACCTGTATTCCCAGATCCCTCTGTTCAACTGCACTCTTCAGAGTCCTACCATTTACCCGGTATGTTCTACTTTGGTTTGTCCTTCCAAAGTGCAATATCTCACACTTGTCTGCGTTAAATTCCATTTGCCACTTTTGTCACATAGTATTGTGGAAGTCGGAGGCTGCAGAAGGACTTGGACAGGTTAGGAGAGTGGGCAGAGAAGTGGCAGATGGAATACAATGTGGAAAAGTGTGAGGTTGTGCACTTTGGAAGGAGGAATGGAGACAGACTATTTTCTAAATGGGGAAATGCTTCGGAAGTCAGAAACACAAAGGGACTTGGGAATCCTTGTTCAAGGTTCTCTTAAGGTTAACGTGCAGGTTCAGTCGGCAGTTAGGAAGGTAAATGCAACGTTAGCATTCATATCGAGAGGGCTAGAATACAAGAGCAGGGATGGACTTCTGAGGCTGTATAAGGCTCTGGTCAGACCCCATTTGGAGTATTGTGAGCAGTTTTGGGCCCCGTATCTAAGGAAGGATGTGCTGGGCCTTGGAAAGGGTCCAGAGGAGGTTCACAAGAATGATCCCTGGAATTGAAGAGCTTGTCGGATGAGGAACGGTTGAGGACTCTGGGTCTGTACTGGTTGGAGTTTAGAAGGATGAGAGGGGAGATCTTGTTGAAACTTACAGGATACTGCGAGCCCGGGATAGAGTGGACGTGGAGAGGATGTTTCCACTCGTGGGAAAAACTAGAACCAGAGGGAACAACCTCAGGCTGAAGGGACGATCCTTTAAAACAGAGATGAGGAGGAATTTCTTCAGCCAGAGAGTGGCGAATCTGTGGAACTCTTTGCCACAGAGGGCTGTGGAGGCCGGGTCATTGAGTGTCTTTAAGACGGAGATAGATAGGTTCTTGATTAATAAGGGGATCGGGGCTTATGGGGAAAAGGCAGGAGAATGGGGGTGGGGATTGAATGGCGGAGCAGATGGGCCGAGTGGCCTAATTCTGCTCCGATGTCTTATGGTCTTCACCCGGTAAGAAAGCAGAGGTAGATCCCACCCCGAGAACTAATCCTGAAGCACCCAAAGAGGAATACCTCACCCTATAGTCTATCAAGAGTGTGAGAGAAGTGGTGTGACCTGCTCCTTAGCGACCTCGAGTGCTTAAATGAAAATAACTCCTGGACACACTCTCTACAATCAACACCTAACAATTTATCTAACCAACAGTGAGCAAATTAACTAGACTATCAAACCAAATAAATCCCTTCGAATGATTAACTATTCCCCAATAAAACACGATTCTAACGGAATGCTGTTCAAATAAAGACAAGTCACACATTAACAAAATAAGAATTGTCACTCTCTAAATTACAACCAGGTTGTGTGTCTTCCGGAATATTCTGAGTCTTCTCTGTTGATTCTTCTGTCTGGAACTTTTCTTTCTTCCTTTGCTATCTAGATGGTGCTTTCTTGAAGATATAGATGAAGCTATGAGAGCCAGCGATTCTCTCTCTCTCTGACCACCCCACACAAGAAAAAACTAATGCCAATAATAATATATAATTTTGGAGAAAAGGGCCCAGGAGGCGAGGCAACAACAAGCCACAAGATAAAGGCAATGCATCACGGGGGAGCAACAGGGGTTGGACATGAGGCGAAAGGAACGTGGCAAAGCACAAAGAAAAGGGGACATGTCCCCTCTCTGTCCAACCCCAAAAATCTCTCTTTCTCTCTCTCAGACAGAGATGAGAGCCGTTATCTCTCGCAGGTGGCAGTTGCTCTCCCCGCTTTGTCCCACTGCCCCCTTCTTGTAGACCCGTGATGACACATCGATATCCCCCGCAATAGGATTGGTCCTAGGTTGTCAAAACCATCAGATTTAAATTTCATTGGTATCGAAGCACCTGATTCAAATCGATTGGCTAAATTCGAAAGCCTGTTGCCTTGGTAACCCTACTGCTCGGCCTGCGATACAAATGTTTCAGTTTGGGTTCTCGGTGTACTCCCATTTTAACTCAAGCACAGGAAAAGCACCGCCTTCTAACAGGACCATGTGATGCCCACACCCCCCCCTAACATTTTGCAAACACCAAATTCTAATGTCTAACCTCCCAATAAAGAACAAAGAACAATACAGCACAGGAACAGGCCCTTCGGCCCTCCAAGCCCGTGCCGCTCCCTGGTCCAAACTAGATCATTCTTTTGTATCCCTCCATTCCCACTCCGTTCATGTGGCTATCTAGATGAGTCTTAAACGTTCCCAGTGTGTCCACCTCCACCACCTTGCCCGGCAGCGCATTCCAGGCCCCCACCGCCCTGTGTGTAAAATATGTCCTTCTGATATCCGTGTTAAACCTCCCCCCCCCCTCACCTTGAACCTATGACCCCTCGTGAACGTCACCACCGACCTGGGGAAAAGCTTCCCACCGTTCACCCTATCTATGCCTTTCATAATTTTATACACCTCTATTAAGTCTCCCCATATCCTCCGTCTTTCCAGGGAGAACAACCCCAGTTTACCCAATCTCTCCTCATAACTAAGCCCCTCCATACCAGGCAACATCCTGGTAAACCTCCTCTGCACTCTCTCTAAAGCCTCCACGTCCTTCTGGTAGTGTGGCGACCAGAACTGGACGCAGTATTCCAAATGCGGCCGAACCAACGTTCTATACAACCGCAACATCAGACCCCAACCTTTATACTCTACAATTATTCGACTCAACTTAGCAACAACCCCCTCCCCAGCCCCGATCTCCCCCCACAACCTCTGACCCCCATCCCACAAGACCCCTCCAAGCCCGCCCCACTGGCCGTTGACCATGACACACAACACTTCACGGCCCCATGCTCACCCCCGCAATTTTTGTATACGCCACGCCATCCCCCCCCCGTCCAGGCCTCGAAACGGCCGCCAAGTGATGCACCCACCTTGCGTGGTGCCGAGCTGGGCGCTGAGCCCCATGGAGGTGGCAGCGGGAGAGATGGCGGCGGTCTGCGGGCCGTGGGTTGTCTGCTGCAGCGAAGCCTGCACCCCCAGGGCAGACTGAGCATTCTGATGAGCAACGGCCTGGATGAGGGCCAACTGGGTGGGCTGGCCAATGATGTGATGTCCTCCAGTGGACACCAGGTGGACCATGTTACCTGGAGAGAGACAGATGGAGGGAGGGAGAGGGGGGACGTGAGGGGGAAGAGAACGGAGGGGGGACGGGGGAAGAGAACAGAGGGGGGACGGGGGAAGAGAACAGAGGGGGGACGGGGGAAGAGAACAGAGGGGGTACGGGGGGGAAGAGAGACGGAGGGGGGACGGGGGAAGAGAGACGGAGCGGTGGGGGGGTGTGGGGGAGAGAGAGGGGGAGAGATACACGTGAGTTTGCAAGCACCAAGCTGAGGAAAACACCACCAAGGCGACACGCCCCCATCCCTCTGTGGATCGGGGAGGGCGGAGTGGGGGGAGACAGAACTCCACCGCGTCATTTTGGGATTCCGATACACAGAACGCCGGAGATGGGAATCCCTGTCTCGCCGCTGAGATGTCGGAGGTGGGAACAGGTGGTGGCCCCCCCCAACAGCAATGCGGCGAGATTAATCTGCGACCCTCTGGAGAAGGCGACCAGCGACGGGGCAAAACACTGGCGACTCTCGGTGGGACAGACGGTCGGACCTGACGCTCCCGCCTCCCACCTCCGGGCCTCCCTCGCTCGCCCCAGCCGACCCTCCCCAAGAGCGTCACCTCTCCGAGCTCCCCCCAACCCAGGCGCGTCTCGTACTGTGAGTAAATCGGCTCCATATCCTCTGGAAAAATGAACGAGAGGCGATTTCATTGAAGGATTGGCGATTCTAAAGGGCATTTGACAGGGAAGGAGACACTCCCATTGGAGGCGGTACGGAGAACATTCACTGGATTGGTCCCTGCACTGAGGGAGTCGGTCCCGTGACAAGAGGCTGTGTGAATTCCACATTCTCTGGAGTCTAGAAGAACGAGGTGGGGGGAGAGGCGATCTCATTCCCGATTCCAAAGGGGGTTTTTGACAGGGCCAGGGCGGGCGGATTCGCCTTCGGGTGAAGTAAATGGGTCACCTTCCTGTCATATTCTGGGAGACGGGGCTGAATTATTCCCCGGGTCCAAGTGCCCACCAGCCACCCGGGTCCCAAGGGGGTGCCAGGACCTCGGAAAGACGGGGGGGGGGGGGGGGGGGGGGGGAGAAGCGCCACACGAAAGACTTCGCAGCCGGATAGGCCACGGGACGGGAAGAGGGAAGGAATTTGGAGAACCCCAACATCCAGGGGACCTCTGGAGAACTGCCTCCACCGTTTCCGGCTCGCCCTGGCGCCAGGTCAGGCACTGCCAGTCACCGATTTGTCTGGCACCAGTGTTGCCAGGGCAACAGCTTCACCGGGAATCGGCGCAGCACGCAGATTAGATTTGATTTATTATTGTCACGTGTATCGGGATCCAGTGAAAAGTATTGTTTCTCGCGCGCTATATAGACAAAGCATACCGTTCATAGAGAAGGAAAGGAGAGAGTGCAGAATGTAGTGTCACAGTCACAGCTCGGGTGTAGAGAAAGATCAACTTAATGCGAGGTAGGTCCATTCAAAAGTCTGACGGCAGCAGGGAAGAAGCTGTTCTTGAGTCGGTCGGTTCGTGACCTCAGACTTTTGTATCTTTTCCCCGACGGAAGAAGGTGGAAGAGAGAATGTCCAGGGTGTGTGGGGGGGGGGGTCCTTGATTATGCCGGCTGCTTTTCCCCGAGGCAGCGGGAAGTGTAGACGGAGTCAATGGATGGGAGGCTGGTTTGCGTGATGGGATTGGGCTACATTCACGACCCTTTGTAGTTCCTTGCGGTCTTGGGCAGAGCAGGAGCCCCAGACCGAGCTGTGATACACCCGGAAAGGATGCTTTCTATGGGGCATCTGTAAAAGTTGGTGAGAGTCGTGGCTGACATGCCGAATTTCCTTCGCCTCCTGAGAAAGAGGAAGCATTGGTGGGGCTTTCTTAACCATAGTGTCGGCGTGGGGGGGACCAGGACAGGTTGAACGAGATGTCCCCACCCTGGAGGGGGTAGGCATTGAGGAGGGGGAAATCGCTGGTTCCTTACCTTGCACTTGTCGAGGTTGCCCCACCGCCACCTGGCGGACCTGGGCTCCAGCCAGTGTCAGCTTGTTGCCCTGGATTTGGAAGGTGACGGGCTTGCTGCCCTGCGTGACCTGGTGACCCCCCTGCCGGTTGGCGAGGGAGGCCAGCTGTCCGATGCTCACCACCTCACCCGCTGAGGGGAAAGAGGGAGGCCGCGGCGGGGCGAGAGAGGGAGAGGGAGAAGAAAGAAAGAAAGGTTAACGCACGCAGCAGAGGACAGGTCAACTTCCCCAGTCCGACAATCGCCCTCCTCTCCCAATCCCGGGAACATGGCAGAATCCCAACACTACCATTCGGCCCAGCAGCTCCGCATCAACCCTCTGACAGAGCAACCAACCCAAACCCTATCCCTGTAGACCCATGTATTTACCCCATTAATCCTAATGGACACCAAGGAGGAATTTAGCATGGCCAATCCACCTAACCTGCACATCTTTGGACACTAAGGGACAATTTAGCATGGCCAATCCACCTAACCTGCACATCTTTGGACACTAAGGGACAATTTAGCATGGCCAATCCACCCTAAACTGCACATCTTTGGACACTAAGGGGCAATTTAGCATGCCCAATCCACCTAACCTGCACATCTTTGGACACTAAGGGACAATTTAGCATGGCCAATCCCCCTAACCTGCACATCTTTGGACACTAAGGGACAATTTAGCATGGCCAATCCACCTAACCTACACATCTTTGGACACTAAGGGACAGTTTAGCATGGCCAATCCATCTAACCTGCACATCTTTGGACACTAAGGGACAATTTAGCATGGCCAATCCACCTAACCTACACATCTTTGGACACTAAGGGACAGTTTAGCATGGCCAATCCATCTAACCTGCACATCTTTGGACACTAAGGGACAATTTAGCATGGCCAATCCACCTAACCCGCACATCTTTGGACACTAAGGGGCAATTTAGCATGGCCAATCCACCTAACCTGCACATCTTTCGGACTGTGGGAGGAAACCGGAGCACCCGGAGGAAACCCACGCAGACACGGGGAGAACGTGCAGACTCCGCACTGACAGTTACCCGAGGCCGGGATTCGAACTCGGGTCCCCGGCGCTGTGAGGCAGCAGTGCTAACCCACTGTGCCACCCTCGGCCGCCCACAGGGGAGAGAGAGAGAGAGTGGTGTTGGAGCACACTCCATCTTGCACGCCCTGCGGCCGACCCCACAGCCACTACGACACGGGGTCTTCGGAAATAAAGGTTTCACAAAATGGAGGAAGGTGTTCTGCCCCTCCCAGAATTGGAGATGGTCGAGGAGTGGCAAACCCATCCTTCGATGTTTACCCTTCCCCAGAACCGGACCTCCCCCCCCTCTCTCACACGGTGGCACAGTGTGGGTTAGCGCTGCTGCCTCACAGCGCCAGGGACCCGGGTTCAATTCCCGGCCTCGGGTCACTGTCTGTGCGGAGTCTGCACCTTCTCCCCGTGTCTGCGTGGGTTTCCTCCAGGTGCTCCGGTTTCCTCCCACAGTCTGAAAGCCGTGCTGGTTAGGGTGGATTGGCCGTGCTAAATTCTCCCTCAGTGTGACCCGAACAGGAGTGTGGGCGACTGGGGAATTTTCACAGTAACTTCATTGCAGTGTTAATATCCACCTACTTGTAACGAATAAATGATTAAACTCACTCCCCCTTTCCTCCTGCCCCCCCCTCTCTCGCCCTCCCCTCCCGCACCCACCCCTCTCTCTCGCCCCCCCTTCCCACACCCCCCCCATCCCTCTCGCCCTCCCCTCCCGCACCCCCCCTCCCACACCCACCCCCCTCTCTCGCCCCCCCTTCCCGCACCCCCCCCATCCCTCTCGCCCTCCCC
>NW_027594909.1:0-10331 GCF_964213995.1 Mustelus asterias | reverse complement strand
AGAGAGAGGGAGCGACACAGAGAGAGGGAGCGACACAGAGAGAGGAGCGACACAGAGAGAGGGAGCGACACCGAGAGAGGGAGCGACACCGAGAGAGGGAGCGACACAGAGAGAGGGAGCGACACAGAGAGAGGGAGCGACACAGAGAGAGGGGGCGACACAGAGAGAGGGGGCGACACAGAGAGAGGGGGCGACACCGAGAGAGGGAGCGACACCGAGAGAGGGAGCGACACAGAGAGAGGGAGCGACACCGAGAGAGGGAGCGACACCGAGAGAGGGAGCGACACCGAGAGAGGGAGCGACACCGAGAGAGGGAGCGACACCGAGAGAGGGAGCGACACAGAGAGAGGGAGCGACACAGAGAGAGGGGGCGACACAGAGAGAGGGGGCGACACAGAGAGAGGGGGCGACACCGAGAGAGGGGGCGACACCGAGAGAGGGGGCGACACCGAGAGAGGGGGCGACACCGAGAGAGGGGGCGACACCGAGAGAGGGGGCGACACAGAGAGAGGGGGCGACACAGAGAGAGGGGGCGACAAGAGAGGGGGCGACACAGAGAGAGGGGGCGACACAGAGAGAGGGGGCGACACAGAGAGAGGGGGCGACACAGAGAGAGGGGGCGACACAGAGAGAGGGGGCGACACAGAGAGAGGGGGCGACACAGAGAGAGGGGGCGACACAGAGAGAGGGGGCGACACAGAGAGAGGGGGCGACACAGAGAGAGGGGGCGACACAGAGAGAGGGAGCGACACAGAGAGAGGGAGCGACACAGAGAGAGGGGGCGACACAGAGAGAGGGGGCGACACAGAGAGGGGGAGCGACACAGAGAGGGGGAGCGACACAGAGAGGGGGAGCGACACAGAGAGAGGGAGCGACACAGAGAGAGGGAGCGACACAGAGAGAGGGAGCGACACAGAGAGAGGGAGCGACACAGAGAGAGGAGCGACACAGAGAGGGGGAGCGACACAGAGAGGGGGAGCGACACAGAGAGGGGGAGCGACACAGAGAGAGGGAGCGACACAGAGAGAGGGAGCGACACAGAGAGGGGGAGCGACACAGAGAGGGGGAGCGACACAGAGAGGGGGAGCGACACAGAGAGGGGGGAGTGGGACATTGGAGAGAGTGGTACCTTGTTTGGCGTCGATTGCAACCACAGGGTCATTCCCGTCAAGACGCACACTGCCGATGACAGACAGCTTAGCATCAGCCCAATATAATCGCTGATTGAAATAATCCACAGCCAGACCTGAGCAGAGAGGGAGGAGAGATCATCCACAGGTTCCTCAAACACATCACCCAACCTCTGGAACCACCGCGCCATCGCAGGGAGTTCCAGAGAGATTCATTCCCTCAGCACTGACCCTCCCACAGTGCGGCGCTCCCTCAGCACTGACCCTCCCCACAGTGCGGCGCTCCCTCAGCACCGACCCTCCCACAGTGCGGCGCTCCCTCAGCACTGACCCTCCCACACAGTGCGGCGCTCCCTCAGCACTGACCCTCCCACACAGTGCGGCGCTCCCTCAGCACCGACCCTCCCACAGTGCGGCGCTCCCTCAGCACCGACCCTCCCACACAGTGCGGCGCTCCCTCAGCACTGACCCTCCCACTCAGTGCGGCGCTCCCTCAGCACCGACCCTCCCACACAGTGCGGCGCTCCCTCAGCACCGACCCTCCCACAGTGCGGCGCTCCCTCAGCACCAACCCTCCCACAGTGCGGCGCTCCCTCAGCACTGACCCTCCCACACAGTGCAGCGCTCCCTCAGCACCGACCCTCCCACAGTGCGGCGCTCCCTCAGCACTGACCCTCCCACAGTGCGGCGCTCCCTCATTACTGACCCTCCCACACAGTGCGGCGCTCCCTCAGCACCGACCCTCCCACACAGTGCGGCGCTCCCTCAGCACTGACCCTCCCACACAGTGCGTCAGTGGACCATTCTCTCGCCCGCCCCGTGCGTTACCTGTTGG
Source organism: Mustelus asterias (assembly GCF_964213995.1). NCBI lineage: Eukaryota > Metazoa > Chordata > Chondrichthyes > Carcharhiniformes > Triakidae > Mustelus > Mustelus asterias. The sequence continues at coordinate 8,366 of NW_027594909.1, read as the reverse complement.
CCACTGGAGATTGTTTTCAACTAGGGTCCGCCTCAGAGTTCCATCCATCGATGCCTTCTCAATCTTCGGATGATTTCCCCAATCCGACCAATACATCGTCCTGTTCGGGAAGAGATGCCGTTAGTTTCGGGGGGGGGGGGGGGGGGAGACAGTGGGGGTGTCCCCGGGCCCAGAGGGAATAGTGACAGAAGGTGAAGTCACACGGGATCGGAGGAGAGTTGGCAAGACGGATACAGAACTGGCTTGGCCGCGGGAACATGAAAGATAGGAGCAGGAGGAGGCCATTCGGCCCTGCTCCCCCATCCATCACCGTCACGGCTGACCATCCAACCCAACAGCCTAATCCTGCTTTCCCCCTTTGATCCCCGTTTGCCCCCCAAGTGTGACACCCAGCCCCCTCTTGAATACATTCAACGTTTTTGGCATCAACTCCTTCCTGTGGGAATGAATTCCTCAGGCTCAGCGGGTGAGGAAATATCTCCCCACCTCCGTCCTAAATGGTCTACCCCCAATCAAGAACAAAGAACAGTACAGCACAGGGAAACAGGCCCTTCGGCCCTTCAAGCCTGTGCCGCTCCTTGGTCCAACTAGACCAATCGTTTGTACCCCTCCATTCCCAGGCTGCTCATGTGACTATCCGGGTAAGTCTTAAACGATGTCAGCGTGCCCGCCTCCACCACCCTACTTGGCAGCGCATTCCAGGCCCCCACCACCCTCTGTGTAAAAAACATCCCTCTGATGTCTGAGTTATACTTCGCCCCTCTCACCTTGAGCCCGTGACCCCTCGTGATCGTCACCTCCGACCTGGGAAAAAGCTTCCCACCATTCACCCTATCCATACCCTTCATAATCTTGTACACCTCTATTAGATCTCCCCTCATTCCCCGTCTTTCCAGGGAGAACAACCCCAGTTTACCCAATCTCTCCTCATAGCTAAGACCCTCCATACCAGGCAACATCCTGGTCAACCTTCTCTGCACTCTCTCCAACGCCTCCACGTCCTTCTGGTAGTGCGGCGACCAGAACTGGACGCAGTACTCCAAATGTGGCCTAACCAGCGTTCTATACAGCTGCATCATCAGACCCCAACTTTTATACTCTATACCCCGTCCTATAAAGGCAAGCATGCCTTCTTCACCACCTTCTCCACCGGTGTTGCCACCTTCAAGGATTTGTGGACTTGCACACCCAGGTCCCTCTGTGTTTCTATACTCCTGATGACTCTGCCATTTATTGTACAACTCCTCCCTACATTAATTCTCAGACTGTGACCCCCCCTGGTTCTGGACTCCCCCCACCATCGGGAACATCCTCCCTGCATCTACCCTGTCCAGTCCTGTTAGAATTTTATAAGTCTCTATGAGATCCCCCCCTCTGAACTCCAGTGAAAACAATCCTAACCTGGTCAATCTCTCCTCATACATCAGTCCCCCCGGGGAATCAGCCTGGTAAACCTTCGCTGCGCTCCCTTGAGAGCAGGAACATCCTTCCTCAGAAAAGGAGACCAGAACTGCGCACAATACTCTCGGTGTGGCCTCACCAAGGCCCTGTGTAATTGCAACAACACATCCCTGCTCCTGTACTCGAAACCTCTCGCAGTGAAGACCAACATACCTTCTTCACCGCCTGCTGCACCCGCATGCTTACCCTCAGCGACTGGGTGCACCAGGACACCCAGGTCATAGGGTCGTAGAGGTTTACAGCATGGAAACAGGCCCTTCGGCCCAACTTGTCCATACCGCCCCCCCCCCTTCTTTAACCCCTGAGCTGATCCCAATTGCCTGCGTTTGGCCAATTTCCCTCTATACCCATGTAACTGTCTAAAAGACAAAATTGTACCCGCCTCTACTACAGCCTCTGGCAGCTCGTTCCAGACACTCACCACCCTCTGGACACTCCCCGCTCCCAATTCACAGCCATTCACATCATCATCTTCCTTCCGGTCTTTGCTTCCAAACCTCACATTTATCCAAATTATACAGCCATCCGCCAATCCACCCTAACCTACACATCTTTGGACACTAAGGGGACAATTTAGCATGGCCAATCCACCCTAACCTACACGTCTTTGGACACTAAGGGACAATTTAGCATGGCCAATCCACCCTAACCTACACGTCTTTGGACACTAAGGGACAATTTAGCATGGCCAATCCACCCTAACCTACACATCTTTGGACACTAAGGGACAATTTAGCACGGCCAATCCACCCTAACCTACACATCTTTGGACACTAAGGGGACAATTTAGCATGGCCAATCCACCCTAACCTACACATCTTTGGACACTAAGGGACAATTTAGCATGGCCAATCCACCCTAACCTACACATCTCTGGACACTAAGGGGACAATTTAGCATGGCCAATCCACCCTAACCTACACCTCTTTGGACACTAAGGGGCAATTTAGCATGGCCAATCCATCCTAACCTGCACATCTTTGGACACTAAGGGACAATTTAGCATGGCCAATCCACCCTAACCTACACCTCTTTGGACACTAAGGGACAATTTAGCATGGCCAATCCACCCTAACCTACACATCTTTGGAAATTAAGGGGACAATTTAGCATGGCCAATCCACCCTAACCTACACATCTTTGGAAATTAAGGGGACAATTTAGCATGGCCAATCCACCCTAACCTACACATCTTTGGGACACTAAGGGAGAATTTAGCACGGCCAATCCATTGAACCTGCACATCTTCCGGACTGTGGGAGGAAACCGGAGCACCCGGAGGAAACCCACGCAGACACGGGGAGAACGCGCAGACTCCGCACAGACGGTAACCCAAGGCTGGGAATCGAACCCGGGTCTCTGGTGCCGTGAGGCAGCAATGCTAACCCACTGTGCCACCCACATTGCTGTGGCTCTGGAGTCACATGTAGGCCAGACCGGGGTACGGACGGCAGATTTCCTTCCCTAAAGGGGAACCAGATGGGTTTTCCCCACAATGGGTCATCAGTAGATTCTTAATCCCAGATATTTTTTATTGAATTCAAATCCCCACCAATCTGCCGTGGGCGGGATTCGAACCCGGGTCCCCAGAACATTAGCTGAGTTTCTGGGTTAACAGTCTGGCGATAAGACCACGAGGACATCAACTTCCCAGGGACGATCCTTCAGAACCGAGATGAGGAGGAATTTCCTCAGCCAGAGAGTGGTGAATCTGTGGAACTCTTTGCCGCAGAAGGCTGTGGAGGCCAGGTCATTGAGTGTCTTTAAGACCGAGATAGATAGGTTCTTGATTAAAAAGGGGATCAGGGGGTTATGGGGAAAAGGCAGGAGAATGGGGATGGGAAAAATATCAGTTCCGGTCTCCCTATCCCTCGGTTAGACCCACACTCGGAGCACCGTGCACAGTTCCGGTCTCCCTATCCCTCAGTTAGACCCACACTCGGAGCACCGTGCACAGTTCCGGTCTCCCTATCCCTCAGTTAGACCCACACTCGGAGCACCGTGCACAGTTCCCGTCTCCCTATCCCTCGGTTAGACCCACACTGGGAGCACCGTGCACAGTTCCGGTCTCCCTATCCCTCGGTTAGACCCACACTCGGAGCACCGTGCACAGTTCCGGTCTCCCTATCCCTCAGTTAGACCCACACTCGGAGCACCGTGCACAGTTCCCGTCTCCCTATCCCTCAGTTAGACCCACACTCGGAGCACCGTGCACAGTTCCGGTCTCCCTATCCCTCGGTTAGACCCACACTCGGAGCACCGTGCACAGTTCCGGTCTCCCTATCCCTCGGTTAGACCCACACTCGGAGCACCGTGCACAGTTCCCGTCTCCCTATCCCTCGGTTAGACCCACGCTCGGGGCACCGTGCACAGTTCCAGTCTCCCTATCCCTCGGTTAGACCCACACTCGGAGCACCGTGCACAGTTCCGGTCTCCCTATCCCTCGGTTAGACCCACACTCGGGGCACCGTGCACAGTTCCAGTCTCCCTATCCCTCGGTTAGACCCACACTCGGAGCACCGTGCATAGTTCCGGTCTCCCTATCCCTCGGTTAGACCCACACTCGGAGCACCGTGCACAGTTCCAGTCTCCCTATCCCTCGGTGAGACCAACACTCGGAGCACCGTGCACAGTTCCCGTCTCCCTATCCCCTCGGTTAGACCCACACTCGGGGCACCGTGCACAGTTCCAGTCTCCCTATCCCTCGGTTAGACCCACACTCGGAGCACCGTGCACAGTTCCCATCTCCCTATCCCTCGGTTAGACCCACACTCGGGGCACCGTGCACAGTTCCGGCCTCCCCATCCCTCAGCGGGACTCACCCTCGCAGTGGATCCACCACGACCGCGTGCGGCTCATCGATCATTCCGGATATGAGCGTCTTCCGGTTCTCCCCGCGGATCTGAGACACTTCGATGACGTCGCGCCCGGAATCGGTCCAGTAAATATTCCCCGCCACCCAGTCCACCGCGATTCCCCGAGGCATTTTCAGCCCGGGTATCTGTGGGGCGAATAAAAAGAGCCCTCAGCGCGGGGGGAGGACCAGAGGCAGCGAGGTGAGGATGCACAGGGGACTGGGCAGGGGGAGAAGAGGGGCAGGGAGAGAGAGGGGTAGGAAGGGAGAGAGGGGCAGGGAGAGAGGGGCAGGGAGAGAGGGGCAGGGAGAGAGGGGCAGGGAGAGAGGGGCAGGGAGAGAGGGGCAGGGAGAGAGGGGCAGGGAGAGAGGGGCAGGGGGAGCAGAGGGGCAGGGGGAGCAGAGGGGCAGGGGGAGCAGAGGGGCAGGGAGAGAGAGAGGGGCAGGGAGAGAGAGGGGCAGGGAGAGAGAGGGGCAGGGAGAGAGGAGCAGGGAGAGAGGGGCAGGGAGAGAGGGGCAGGGAGAGAGGGGCAGGGAGAGAGGGGCAGGGAGAGAGGGGCAGGGGGAGAGGGGCAGGGGGAGCAGAGGGGCAGGGAGAGAGAGGGGCAGGGAGAGAGAGGGGCAGGGAGAGAGGAGCAGGGAGAGAGGGGCAGGGAGAGAGGGGCAGGGAGAGAGGGGCAGGGAGAGAGGGGCAGGGAGAGAGGGGCAGGGAGAGAGGGGCAGGGAGAGAGGGGCAGGGAGAGAGAGGGGTAGGAAGGGAGAGGGGTAGGAAGGGAGAGTGGTAGGAAGGGAGAGGGGTAGGGGGAGCAGAGGGGGACAGGGAGGTAGAACAAAGAACAATACAGCACAGGAAACAGGCCCTTCGGCCCTCCAAGCCCGTGCCGCTCCCTGGTCCAAACTAGACCATTCTTTTGTCTCCCTCCATTCCCACTCCGTTCATGTGGCTATCTCGATAAGTCTTAAACGTTCCCAGTGTGTCCGCCTCCACCACCTTGCCCGGCAGCGCATTCCAGGCCCCCACCACCCTCTGTGTAAAATACGTCCCCCTGACATCTGTGTTAAACCTCCCCCCCCCCTCACCTTGAACCTATGACCCCTCGTGAACGTCACCACCGACCTGGGGAAAAGCTTTCCACCGTTCACCCTATCTATGCCTTTCATAATTTTATACACCTCTATTAGGTCTCCCCTCATCCTCCGTCTTTCCAGGGAGAACAACCCCACTTTACCCAATCTCTCCTCAAAGCTAAGACCCTCCATACCAGGCAACATCCTGGTAAACCTCCTCTGCACTCTCTCTCTAAAGCCTCCACGTCCTTCTGGTAGTGCGGCGACCAGAACTGGACGCAGTATTCCAAATGCGGCCGAACCAACGTTCTATACAACCGCAACATCAGACCCCAACTTTTATACTCTATGCCCCGTCCTATCAAGGCAAGCATGCCATATGCCTTCTTCACCACCTTCTCCACCTGTGACGTCACCTTCAAGGATCTGTGGACTTGCACACCCAGGTCCCTCTGCGTATCGACACCCTTTATGGTTCTGCCATTTATCGCATAGCTCCCCCCTACGTTAGTTCGACCAAAATGCATCACTTCGCATTGATCAGGATTGAACTCCATCTGCCACCTCTCCGCCCAATGTTCCAGCCTATCTATATCCTTCTGTAGCCTCTGACAATGCCCTTCCACAAAGAGGGGCAGAGAGGGAGAGAGGGGCAGAGAGAGGCAGGGAGAGAGAGAGAACATAGCACAGAACAGGCCCTTCGGCCCACGATCTTGTGCCGAGCTTTATCTGAAACCAAGGTCAAGCTAGCCCACTCCCTATCATCCTGGTGTGCTCCATGTGCCTATCCAATAACCGCTTAAATGTTCCTAAAGTGTCTGACTCCACTATCACTGCAGGCAGTCCATTCCACACCCCAACCACTCTCTGCGTAAAGAACCTACCTCTGATATCCTTCCTGTATCTCCCACCATGAACCCTATAGTTATGCCCCCTTGTAATAGCTCCATCCACCCGAGGAAATAGTCTTTGAACGTTCACTCGATCTATCCCCCTCATCAGCGACAGAGAGAGAGAGGGGAAGCGAGAGAGAGAGAGAGAGAGGGGGGAACGAGAGAGAGAAAGAGGGGGAGCGAGAGGGAGAGAGAGGGGGGAGCGAGAGAGAGAGGAGAGAGAGAGAGAGAGGGGGGGGGGGAGCGAGAGAGAGAGGGGGAGCGAGAGAGAGAGAGAGGGGGAGCGAGAGAGAGAGAGAGGGGGGAGCGAGAGAGAGAGAGGGGGAGCGAGAGAGAGGGGGAGCGAGAGAGAGAGAGGGGGGGGAGGGAGGGAGAGAGAGAGGGGGGGAGGGAGAGAGAGGGGGGGGGAGTGAGAGAGAGGGGGGAGGGAGAGAGAGAGAGAGAGGGGGGAGGGAGAGAGAGAGGGGGGGGGAGTGAGAGAGAGAGAGAGAGAGGGGGGAGCGAGAGAGAGAGGGGGGAGCGAGAGAGAGAGGGGGGAGCGAGAGAGAGAGGGGGGAGCGAGAGAGAGAGGGGGGAGCGAGAGAGAGAGGGGGGAGCGAGAGAGAGAGGGGGAGCGAGAGAGAGAGGGGGGAGCGAGAGAGAGAGGGGGGAGCGAGAGAGAGAGAGGGGGGAGCGACAGAGAGAGAGAGAGGGAGCGACAGAGAGAGAGGGGGCGACAGAGAGAGAGAGAGAGGGAGCGACAGAGAGAGAGAGGGAGCGACAGAGAGAGAGAGGGAGCGACAGAGAGAGGGGGGGACCGAGAGAGAGTGGGGCAGAGAGAGAGAGAGGGGGCGAGCAAGAGAGAGAGGGGGGAGCGAGAGAGAGGGGGGAGTGACAGAGAGAGAGAGAGGGGGGAGCGAGAGAGAGAGACAGGGGGAGCGAGAGAGAGAGGGAGAGGTGGGAGCGAGAGAGAGAGAGGGGAGCGAGAGAGAGAGAGAGGGGGAGAGCGAGAGAGAGAGGGGGAGCGAGCGAGAGAGAGAGAGAGAGGGAGCGAGAGAGAGAGAGGGGGAGCGAGAGAGAGAGAGAGAGAGAGGGGGAGCGAGAGAGAGAGAGAGAGAGGGGGGGAGCGAGAGAGAGAGAGGGGGGAGCGAGAGAGAGAGAGAGGGGGTGGGGGGGGAGAGTGAGAGGGGGGGAGAGCGAGAGAGAGAGGGGGGAGCGAGAGAGGGGGGGGAGCGAGAGAGAGAGGGGGGAGCGAGAGAGAGGGGGGAGCGAGAGAGAGGGGGTAGCGAGAGAGAGGGGGTAGCGAGAGAGAGGGGGGGAGCGAGAGAGAGGGGGGAGCGAGAGAGGGGGGGAGCGAGAGAGAGAGAGAGGGGGGAGCGAGAGAAAGGGGGAGCGAGAGAGAGAGAGGGGGTGCGAGAGAGAGAGAGGGGGGAGCGAGATAGAGAGGGGGAGCGAGAGAGAGGGGGAGCGAGAGAGAGGGGGGGGAGCGACAGAGAGGGGGGAGCGACAGAGAGGGGGAGCGAGAGAGAGGGGGAGCGAGAGAGAGGGGAAGCGAGAGAGAGAGGGGGTGCGAGAGAGAGAGGGGAGCGAGAGAGAGAGGGGGAGCGAGAGAGAGGGGGAGCGAGAGAGAGGGGGAGCGAGAGAGAGGGGGAGCGAGAGAGAGGGGGAGCGAGAGAGAGGGGGAGCGAGAGAGAGGGGGAGCGAGAGAGAGGGGGAGCGAGAGAGAGGGGGAGCGAGAGAGAGGGGGAGCGAGAGAGAGGGGGAGCGAGAGAGAGGGGGAGCGAGAGAGAGGGGGAGCGAGAGAGGGGGGGAGCGAGAGAGGGGGGGAGCGAGAGAGAGGGGGGGAGAGAGAGAGGGGGAGGGAGAGAGAGGGGGGAGCGAGAGAGAGGGGGAGCGAGAGAGAGGGGGAGCGAGAGAGAGGGGGAGCGAGAGAGAGGGGGAGGGAGAGAAAGGGGGGAGCGAGAGAGACTCACATTAAGGTCCTGAACTCCACTGTTGAGTTGTCTCTTGTTGCGATTGGAGGATGGGGACGCGGGTGGCGAGAGGGCACGGTAAGAAATCTTCCCGGTGTGCCAGTTGGTCCAAAAGATGGTGTTGGCCTTCACGTGGGC
>NW_027594908.1:0-10394 GCF_964213995.1 Mustelus asterias | reverse complement strand
ACTGCCTGGCCTCCAATCCCTGAGCGGACACACTGCCCCCCACCCCCCCATCCCCCCCACGCCGGCCCGGCCACTCTGACACCCGATTAAGTTATTAGAGCAAATCAATGACAGGCTGCCCGCTGGTCGGCAGGGAGCTGACGCGACACAATGCAGACGGTGCCAGTCCAGCCTTGCACCCAATCGCTTCATTAACTCAACTCGGCTCATGGCAAATAGATGACAGACTGAGCTGGCAAGAGGCAATAAATTATTCACAATCACAGCCGGGCAGTAACAAGCCCAGAGGCACCGACTAGCTCGGCACACACAGCACACACACTGACACTGAGGCAGCGTCACTGAGAGAGAACGAGAGAGAACTGGGGAAAGAGGCAGAATCAGAGCACGAGAGTGACATCGGAGAGGAGACAGAGCGCGCGCGCCACACACACACCGAGAGCGCGCGCGCCACACACACACCGAGAGCGCGCGCGCCACACACACACCGAGAGCGCGCGCGCCACACACACACCGAGAGCGCGCGCGCCACACACACACCGAGAGCGCGCGCGCCACACACACACCGAGAGCGCGCGCGCCACACACACACCGAGAGCGCGCGCGCCACACACACACCGAGAGCGCGCGCGCCACACACACACCGAGAGCGCGCGCGCCACACACACACCGAGAGCGCGCGCGCCACACACACACCGAGAGCGCGCGCGCCACACACACACCGAGAGCGCGCGCGCCACACACACACCGAGAGCGCGCGCGCCACACACACACCGAGAGCGCGCGCGCCACACACACACCGAGAGCGCGCGCGCCACACACACACCGAGAGAGCGCGCGCGCCACACACACACCGAGAGAGCGCGCGCGCCACACACACACCGAGAGAGCGCGCGCGCCACACACACACCGAGAGTGCGCGCGCGACACACACACACCGAGAGAGCGCGCGCGCCACACACACACCGAGAGAGCGCGCGCGCCACACACACACCGAGAGAGCGCGCGCGCCACACACACACCGAGAGAGCGCGCGCGCCACACACACACCGAGAGTGCGCGCGCGACACACACACACCGAGAGCGCGCGCGCCACACACACACCGAGAGTGCGCGCGCGCCACACACACCGAGAGCGCGCGCGCCACGCACCCCGAGAGCGCGCGCCACACCCCGAGAGCGCGCGCCACACCCCGAGAGCGCGCGCCACACCCCGAGAGCGCGCGCCACACCCCGAGAGCGCGCGCCACACCCCGAGAGCGCGCGCCACACCCCGAGAGCGCGCGCCACACCCCGAGAGCGCGCGCCACACCCCGAGAGCGCGCGCCACACCCCGAGAGCGCGCGCCACACCCCGAGAGCGCGCGCCACACCCCGAGAGCGCGCGCCACACCCCGAGAGCGCGCGCCACACCCCGAGAGCGCGCGCCACACCCCGAGAGCGCGCGCCACACCCCGAGAGCGCGCGCCACACCCCGAGAGCGCAATCAAGAGTGACAGGAAAAGGATAAAGGGGGAAACGTCAGGGTCGGAGCAGGTCAGACAGAGACGGGGCAGGGGGTGGGGGTGCGGGGGGGGGGGGGCAGGGGGTGGGGGTGCGGGGGGGGGGGTGGGGGTGGGGGCAGGGGGTGGGGGGGTGGGGTTGGCGGGGTGGGGGGGGGGTGGGGGTGGGGGGGGTGCGGGGGGGGGGGGGTGATGAAAGGCAGACACTGATACAGTGAGGGGAGGGGGCAGTCTGGTCACAGGATTGGAGCACAGTCACTGGCCAGCTGACGCTGTGGCACAGTGCCACTGGGAGACTCCTCCCTGCTGGAATTGGCTCGATGCCAGGCTAATAACACTGCTCAGCGATGCCCAAATAATGTGCCACCCGCTTATTTACCACAGCTTGTTTACTGCTCATCTTCCTGGAGCCCGCAGGAGGGGGCGGGGAGCGAGTGCCTGCAGACTGGAGGAGGGGGGGGGGGAGAACCGAGGGCCGGGGGAGGAGGGGGGCGAGGGCCGGAGGAGGAGGAGGGGAGCGAGGGCCGGAGGAGGAGGAGGGGAGCGAGGGCCGGAGGAGGAGGAGGGGAGCGAGGGCCGGAGGAGGAGGGGGGCGAGGGCCGGAGGAGGAGGGGGGCGAGGGCCGGAGGAGGAGGGGGGCGAGGGCCGGAGGAGGAGGGGGGCGAGGGCCGGAGGAGGAGGGGGGGGCGAGGGCCGGAGGAGAAGGGGGGGCGAGGGCCGGAGGAGAAGGGTGGGCGAGGGCCGGAGGAGGAGGGGGGGGCGAGGGCCGGAGGAGGAGGGGGGGCGAGGGCCGGAGGAGGAGGGGGGGCGAGGGCCGGAGGAGGAGGGGGGGCGAGACCCGGAGGAGGAGGGGGGGCGAGACCCGGAGGAGGAGGGGGGGCGAGACCCGGAGGAGGAGGGGGGGCGAGACCCGGAGGAGGAGGAGGGAAGCCAGGGCCGGAGGAGGAGGAGGGGACCCAGGGCCGGAGGGGGAGGAGGGGAGCCAGGGCCGGAGGAGGAGGAGGGGAGCCAGGGCCGGAGGAGGAGGAGGGGAGCCAGGGCCGGAGGAGGAGGAGGGGAGCGAGGGCCGGAGGAGGAGGAGGGGAGCGAGGGCCGGAGGAGGAGGAGGGAGCGAGGGCCGGAGGAGGAGGAGGGGAGCGAGGGCCGGAGGAGGAGGAGGGGAGCGAGGGCCGGAGGAGGAGGAGGGGAGCGAGGGCCGGAGGAGGAGGAGGGGAGCGAGGGCCGGAGGAGGAGGAGGGGAGCGAGGGCCGGAGGAGGAAGAGGGAAGCGAGGGCCGGAGGAGGATTAGGGAAGCGAGGGCCGGAGGAGGAGAGAGGGAGCGAGGGCCGGAGGAGGAGGAGGGGAGCGAGGGCCGGAGGAGGAGGAGGGGAGCGAGGGCCGGAGGAGGAGGAGGGGAGCGAGGGCCGGAGGAGGAGGAGGGGAGCGAGGGCCGGAGGAGGAGGAGGGGAGCGAGGGCCGGAGGAGGAGGAGGGGAGCGAGGCCGGAGGAGGAGGAGGGGAGCGAGGGCCGGAGGAGGAGGAGGGGAGCGAGGGCCGGAGGAGGAGGAGGGGAGCGAGGGCCGGAGGAGGAGGAGGGGAGCGAGGGCCGGAGGAGGAGGAGGGGAGCGAGGGCCGGAGGAGGAGGAGGGGAGCGAGGGCCGGAGGAGGAGGAGGGGAGCGAGGGCCGGAGGAGGAGGAGGGGAGCGAGGGCCGGAGGAGGAGGAGGGAGCGAGGGCCGGAGGAGGAGGAGGGGAGCGAGGGCCGGAGGAGGAGGAGGGGAGCGAGGGCCGGAGGAGGCCGGAGAGGAGGGGAGCGAGGGCCGGAGGAGGAGGAGGGAGCGAGGGCCGGAGGAGGAGGAGGGGAGCGAGGGCCGGAGGAGGAGGAGGGGAGCGAGGGCCGGAGGAGGAGGAGGGGAGCGAGGGCCGGAGGAGGAGGAGGGGAGCGAGGGCCGGAGGAGGAGGAGGGGAGCGAGGGCCGGAGGAGGAGGAGGGGAGCGAGGGCCAGGAGGAGGAGGGGGAGCGAGGGCCGGAGGAGGAGGAGGGGAGCGAGGGCCGGAGGAGGAGGGGAGCGAGGGCCGGAGGAGGAGGAGGGGAGCGAGGGCCGGAGGAGGAGGAGGGGAGCGAGGGCCGGAGGAGGAGGAGGGGAGCGAGGGCCGGAGGAGGAGGAGGGGAGCGAGGGCCGGAGGAGGAGGAGGGGAGCGAGGGCCGGAGGAGGAGGAGGGGAGCGAGGGCCGGAGGAGGAGGAGGGGAGCGAGGGCCGGAGGAGGAGGAGGGAGGAGGAGGGGAGCGAGGGCCGGAGGAGGAGGAGGGGAGCGAGGGCCGGAGGAGGAGGAGGGGAGCGAGGGCCGGAGGAGGAGGAGGAGCGAGGCCGGAGGAGGAGGAGGGGAGCGAGGGCCGGAGGAGGAGGAGGGGAGCGAGGGCCGGAGGAGGAGGAGGGGAGCGAGGGCCGGAGGAGGAGGAGGGGAGCGAGGGCCGGAGGAGGAGGAGGGGAGCGAGGGCCGGAGGAGGAGGAGGGGAGCGAGGGCCGGAGGAGGAGGAGGGAGGGGAGCGAGGGCAGGAGGAGGAGGAGGGGAGCGAGGGCCGGAGGAGGAGGAGGGGAGCGAGGGCCGGAGGAGGAGGAGGGGAGCGAGGGCCGGAGGAGGAGGAGGGGAGCGAGGGCCGGAGGAGGAGGAGGGAGCGAGGGCCGGAGGAGGAGGAGGGGAGCGAGGGCCGGAGGAGGAGGAGGGGAGCGAGGGCCGGAGGAGGAGGAGGGGAGCGAGGGCCGGAGGAGGAGGAGGGGAGCGAGGGCCCAGAGGAGGAGGAGGGAGCGAGGGCCGGAGGAGGAGGAGGGGAGCGAGGGCCGGAGGAGGAGGAGGGGAGCGAGGGCCGGAGGAGGAGATGGGGAGCGAGGGCCGGAGGAGGAGGAGGGGAGCGAGGGCCGGAGGAGGAGGAGGGGAGCGAGGGCCGGAGGAGGAGGAGGGGAGCGAGGGCCGGAGGAGGAGGAGGGGAGCGAGGGCCGGAGGAGGAGGGGAGCGAGGGCCGGGAGGAGGAGGGAGGAGCGAGGGCCGGAGGAGGAGGAGGGGAGCGAGGGCCGGAGGAGGAGGAGGGGAGCGAGGGCCGGAGGAGGAGGAGGGGAGCGAGGGCCGGAGGAGGAGGAGGGGAGCGAGGGCCGGAGGAGGAGGAGGGGAGCGAGAGGGAGGAGGAGGAGGGGAGCGAGGGCCAGAGGAGGGGAGCGAGGGCCGGAAGGGGAGGAGGGGAGCGAGGGCCGGAGGAGGAGGAGGGGAGCGAGGGCCGGAGGAGGAGGAGGGGAGCGAGGGCAGGAGGAGGTGGCTGGAAGCGATGGGCCGGAGGCGGGAAGAATGCCAGGAATCTGTCCCCGTCACCCCGCACCCCCGCCCTGCTCCTCAGCCATCCCAGGAGCAGGCACCTTGTTGTTCCACCTCACCTGTCGCAGTGGTTACATTTGAATGGCTTGGCTCCCGTGTGTTTCCGATAATGTCGAGTGAGTTCGTCACTCCGTGCAAAACGCCATTCACAACCTTCCCACGAGCACTTGTACGGTTTCTCACCTACACGGGAGACAGAAAAAAACCCGTTACCAAAACCAGCAGGCAAAACCCCACACCCCACCGGGGAGCCCCCGATGCCCAGGCCCACAGGGGAGCCCCCGAGGCCCAGGGCCCGGGCCCACAGGGGAGCCCCCGAGGCCCAGGCCCACAGGGGAGCCCCCAAGGCCCAGGCCCACAGGGGAGCCCCCAAGGCCCAGGCCCACAGGGGAGCCCCCGAGGCCCAGGCCCACAGGGGAGCCCCCGAGGCCCAGGGCCCGGGCCCACAGGGGAGCCCCCGAGGCCCAGGGCCCGGGCCCACAGGGGAGCCCCCGAGGCCCAGGGCCCGGGCCCACAGGGGAGCCCCCGAGGCCCAGGGCCCGGGCCACAGGGGAGCCCCCGAGGCCCAGGGCCCGGGCCCACAGGGGAGCCCCCGAGGCCCAGGGCCCGGGCCCACAGGGGAGCCCCCGAGGCCCAGGGCCCGGGCCCACAGGGGAGCCCCCGAGGCCCAGGGCCCGGGCCCACAGGGGAGCCCTCGAGGCCCAGGGCCCGGGCCCACAGGGGAGCCCTCGAGGCCCAGGGCCCGTGCCCACCGGGGAGCCCCCCCGAGGTCCAGGCCCACAGGGGAGCCCCCGAGGCCCAGGGCCTGGGCCCACAGGGGAGCCCCCGAGGCCCAGGCCCACAGGGGAGCCCCCGAGGTACAAAGCCCGGGCCCACAGGGTAGTCCCCGAGTTACGGGACCCGAGCCACATGGGAGCCCCGAGGTACTGGTCTGGGCCCACAGGGGAGTGCCCCATGGTGGGGGTGGCATCAGAATCCAGCCCCAGGCCCACACACTTCCAGGAGAGAGCCTCTGTATCTCGTGTAGAGCCAGGGCACCGAGGTACACAGCCTGCAGTCCCGAGAAGAAGGCATTCGGCATGCTTGGTTTCATCGGTCAGAACGTCGAATACTGAGTTGGGATGTCTTGTTGAAGTTGTACAAGACATTGGTAAGGCCACACTTGGAATACTGTGTACAGTTCTGGTCACCCTATTATAGAAAGGATATTATTAAACTACAAAGAGTGCGGAAAAGATTTACTGGGATGCTACCAGGACTTGATAGTTTGAGTTATAAGGGGAGGCTGGATAGACTGGGACTTTTTTTCCCTGGAGCATAGAAGGCTGAGGGGTGATCTTATAGAGGTCTATAAAATAATGAGGGGCATAGATCAGCTAGATAGTCAATATTTTTCCCAAAGGTAGGGGAGTCTAAAACTAGAGGGCACAGGTTTAAAGTGAGAGGAGAAAGATTCAAATAAGTGTTCAGAGGGGCAATTCTTTCACACACAGGGTGGCAAGTTTCTGGAACAAGCTGCCAGAGGCAGTAGTAGAGGCGGGTACAATTTTGTCTTTTAAAAAGCATTTAAATGGGTACGATGGGTATAGAGGGATATGGGCCAAATGCGGGCAATTGGGATTAGCTTCGGGGTTTAAAAAAAAATGGGCGGCATGGACAAGTTGGGCCGAAGGCCTGTTTCCATGCTGTAAACCTCTATGACTCTATACAGAGCCCAGGCCCAGGGACACCGAGGCCTACAGCTCCCTGTGCTGCCGAAACCTCAGTCTTTTCTAAGTAGGAGCTGATGCTGTGATGGTTGCTGATTTCATTCCGGTCAGGAATTTAAGTCAGCAGCAATGGACAGCCTGTATTTTTGAGCTGGCTTCCAACGGACCCAAGCCTGACTGAAGCAAGCAGTGGATATAAAAGAGTTTGATTTGCTTATCTGTGTGAGAGAATTATCTCCTGGAGATCAGGCCCGCCAGTCATTTGGAGGCAGAGGAAACTGGCTGAAACAGTCCGATAAACAGAGGCCGAGCCTCGTGCTGATGTCGGTGTGTTTTTTAAACAACAGCGCAGGTCCTGCAGTCGCGCGTCAGGAGGTCTAAGGGCAAGAGTCCCTTATCGAGCCTGACTTTACTTCAGAACCGTACTCTGAGCCTGACAGGAATGTGCGACAATGCCAAGTTAGTAATACTTTAAAACAACTATTACACGGAATAATGATGATTCTAACACAACAGCCGCTGACTATAGGCCGCAGAGGCATTCCGAAATAAACACGGCCTTCCCAGAAAGGGGAGACTTGCCTGTACATGGTGCCTTTGCACAGAACGTCCCAAAACATTTTGCAACCCGCGCACTCAGAAGCATCGTCACTGTCGTAAAGTCAGAAACACGGCAGCCAATTTGTGCACAGCAAGATCCCACTAACAGCAATGAGGTACGGCGCAGATGAACTGTCTCAGTGATGCTTTTGAGGAATAAATACTGATTTCTGATTTGATTTATTATTGTCACATGTATTGGGATACAGTGAAAAGTATTGTTTCTTGCGCGCTATACAGACAAAGCATAGAGTACACGGGAAAAAGTGGTTAGCACTGCTGCCTCACAGCGCCAGGAATCTGGGTTCGATTCCGGCCTCGGGTCACTGTCTGTGTGGAG
The DNA here is from genome assembly GCF_964213995.1 of Mustelus asterias. Lineage (NCBI taxonomy): Eukaryota > Metazoa > Chordata > Chondrichthyes > Carcharhiniformes > Triakidae > Mustelus > Mustelus asterias. The sequence continues at coordinate 2,902 of NW_027594908.1, read as the reverse complement.
TTTGCACGTTCTCCCCGTGTCTGCGTGGGTTTCCTCTGGGCGCTCCGATTTCCTCCCACACTCCAAAGATGTGCGGGTTAGCTGGATTGGCCGTGCTAAATTGCCCCTAGTGTCAGGGGATTAGTAGGGTAAATATGTGGGGTCACGGGAATAGGGCCTGGGTGGGATTGTGGTCGGTGCAGACTCGATGGGCCGAATGACCTCCTTCTACACTGTAGGGATTCTATGATGAGAAGGAAAGGAAAGGGTGCAGAATATAATGTTACAGTAACAGAGCAAAGAGGAAGATCAACTTAATGCAAGGTAGGAAATCAAAAGTCTGACAGCAGCAGGGAAGAAGCTGTTCTTGAGTCGGTTGGTACGCGACCTCAGACATTTGTATCTTTTTCCCGACGGAAGAAGGTGGGAGAGAGAATGTCCGGGGGGTGTGGGGTCCTTGATTATGCCGGCTGCTTTTCTGAGGCAGCGGGAAGTGTAGACAGAGTCAATGGATGGGAGGCTGGTTTGCATGATGGACTGGGCTACGTTCCCTTTGTAGTTGGCTAGCAACTGGGGTGAAATAAGGCTCCTTCAGTGGCTCCTTCCAAACCCATGACCACAACTGTCGAGAAGGACAAAGACAGCAGATACCTGGGAACACCAGCACCCGGACGTCCCCCTCCAAGTCACTCGCCATCCTGACTTGGAAATATATCGGCCGTCCCGTCACTGTGTCAAAATCCTGGAACTCTCTCCCTAACAGCACTGCGGGCGTACCTACACCTCAGGGACTGCAGCGGCTGAAAAAGACAGCTCACTGCCACCTTCTCAAGGGCGATTAAGATGCGTAACAAATGCTGGCCTAGCCAGCAATGCCCACATCCCATGAACGAAAAGAAAATACAACTCACAAGTGCTGGTAAATCAGGGTCACCCGTGACTCAGCAACTTGCCAGGAATTTTAGAAGCTTTTGTAGGTATGGTTGCAATCTCTCAGTCATCACCAATAAGAGACTCTCTAACCGCCGCCCCATGACATTCAATGGTGTGACCATCACTGGATCCCCCACTGTCAACATCCTTGGGTTACCATTGACCAGAAGCTCAACTGGACTCACCACATAAACACAGTGGCTACAAGAGCAGGTCAGAGGCTGGGAACACTGCGACGAATAACTCACCTCCTGACTCCCCAAAGCCTGTCCACCATCTACAAGGCACAAGTCAGGAGTGTGATGGGATACTCTCCGCTAGCCTGGATGGTGCAGCTCCAACAACACAAGGCGTTTGACACCATCCAGGACAAAGCAGCCTCGCTTGATTGGCACCTCATCCACAAACATCCACTCCCTCCACCACCAACACTCAATCGCAGCCGTGTGTTCCATCTACAAGATGCACTGCAGCAATTTATCTCAGACTGCACCTTGCAAACCCACGATCACTTCCATCTGGCAGGACAAGGGCAGCAGATACATGGGAACACCACCACCTGCAAGTTCCCCTCCAAGCCACTCACCATCCTGACTTGGAAATATATCACCGTTCCTTCACAGTCGCTGGGTCAAAATCCTGGAATTCCCACCCTATAACGGCATTGTGGGTCAACCCACAGCATGTGGACTGCAGCGATTCAAGGCAGCAGCTCATCACCACCTTCTCAAGGGGCAACTAGGGATGGGCAATAAATGTTGGCCCAGCCAGCGACGCCCATGTCCCACGAATGAATAAAAAACACAATGGTTATTTGGCACTGGGCTTTTGCCGTGGGTAGGCCCTCCAAAAGTCCCGAGGCTCTGTGGGAACACTTCTAGGTTGGCCTCAAAGATACTCCTAGCTCCCCCCTTTCCAGGAACAATGGTGAGTCTCGAACCATTGCCAGTCGCATTCGTTGGCAGGTGGTTGTGCCTGTTGCTGTCTATGGCTAGCCCTGACTGTTTGCTGGTGGCATCACTGACTTGGGCCTAAAGTTAGCAGCTCTCTTGCCCGTCCTGGACCTGGGATATCTGAACTGCACTGTGGGCTTCAGCATTAGGCCGCGAGTCCAAATATATTCCCATAGGCCGCAGGCTTTTGCCAAGAACATCACCGAGTTAGGCCGACCAACCCCAGTGGACGGAAAGGGTTGGCGACAAGAGAAGGGCCTACGAGGACACCACTACCTTCCCGCCACTCACCGTCCTGACATACACTGTGTTGCTGTCCCAGTCCCTCCCTCGCAGCTTTACCTCACGTACCCACATCACCATGGACAGCAGCCATTCACAAAGGCGGCTCAGCACCACCTTCCCGAGGGCTGTCAGGGGCAGAATATCCTAAAAATAAACTCAAAGATGTATGCAGGAACATAACCCCGGTCACTGGGTCAGACAGCATCATGTACAGCAGCAGAGAGATTGATCCTGTAACCAGAGAGCCAGAGAGAGAGAGAGAGAGAGAGAGAGCCAGAGAGAGAGCAGAGAGAGAGAGAGAGCCAGAGAGAGAGAGAGAGAGCCAGAGAGAGAGAGAGAGCCAGAGAGAGAGAGAGAGCCAGAGAGAGAGAGAGAGAGAGCCAGAGAGAGAGAGAGAGAGAGAGAGCCAGAGAGAGAGAGAGAGCCAGAGAGAGAGAGAGAGAGAGCCAGAGAGAGAGAGAGAGAGAGCCAGAGAGAGAGAGAGCCAGAGAGAGAGAGAGCCAGAGAGAGAGAGAGCCAGAGAGAGAGAGACAGAGAGAGAGAGACAGAGAGAGAGAGACAGAGAGAGAGAGAGAGAGAGAGACAGAGAGAGAGAGACAGGAGAGAGAGAGAGAGAGAGAGAGAGAGAGAGAGAGAGAGAGAGAGAGAGAGAGAGAGAGAGAGACAGAGAGGAGAGAGAGAGAGCCAGAGAGAGAGAGAGCCAGAGAGAGAGAGAGAGCCGGGAAGCGAGCCAGAGAGAGAGAGAGCGAGCC
>NW_027594907.1:0-10469 GCF_964213995.1 Mustelus asterias | reverse complement strand
ATCCTTTGGTTTTTTCTCTATATAGCTCTCGATATATTCTCTCGCTCTATATATCTCTCTCTCTATACTCTCACTCTCTCTCTCTCACACTCTCTCTCTCTCACACTCTCTCTCTCTCTCTCTCACTCTCTCTCTCACACACTCTCTCTCTCTCACACACTCTCTCTCTCTCACACACTCTCTCTCTCTCACACACTCTCTCTCTCTCACACACTCTCTCTCACACACTCTCTCTCACACACTCTCTCTCTCACTACACTCTCTCTCTCTCACACACTCTCTCTCTCTCACACACTCTCTCTCTCTCACACACTCTCTCTCTCTCACACACTCTCTCTCTCTCACACACTCTCTCTCTCTCACACACTCTCTCTCTCACACACTCTCTCTCTCTCACACACTCTCTCTCTCACACTCTCTCTCTCTCCACACTCTCTCTCACACATCTCTCTCTCTCACACACTCTCTCTCACACACTCTCTCTCTCACACTCTCTCTCTCTCACACACTCTCTCTCTCTCACACATCTCTCTCTCTCACACACTCTCTCTCTCTCACACATCTCTCTCTCTCACACTCTCTCTCTCTCACACACTCTCTCTCACACACTCTCTCTCTCTCACACACTCTCTCTCTCTCACACTCTCTCTCTCTCAGACACTCTCTCTCTCTCACACAATCTCTCTCTCTCACACACTCTCTCTCTCACACACTCTCTCTCTCTCACACACTCTCTCTCACACACTCTCTCTCTCTCACACACTCTCTCTCTCTCACACACTCTCTCTCTCTCACACACTCTCTCTCTCTCACACACTCTCTCTCTCTCACACACTCTCTCTCTCTCACACACTCTCTCTCTCTCACACACTCTCTCTCTCTCACACACTCTCTCTCTCACACACTCTCTCTCTCTCACACACTCTCTCTCTCTCACACACTCTCTCTCTCTCACACTCTCTCTCTCTCACACACTCTCTCTCTCTCACACACTCTCTCTCTCTCACACACTCTGTCTTACACACACACCATTCCACCCCCTTTCTGCCACATTTCACATAATGAGATCCATTTGAAATGTTGATGTTGTGTCTTCCTCCCAGGGTGAAAGGAAAGGTCCCGGTTGGGATGTGCGAAGGGTGGGATGTGGGGGAGAGAGAGAAACAGGCCATCGAACACCGAGGTGTTTAACCCTGTCATTTGCATAAAGGATTCTGCCCATGTACCTTCCTCACAAGGCTGCTGTTGCTAAGCAACATCCCGACATGTAATGTGGGATGATCACACCACATTAGATGTCTGTACTCCAAGCTACCCCCCCTTCTCTGTTCTCCATGTCAATTACCTCATCCCATATTTGTTATATCTCTCTTCCGATTGCCTGTCACGTTCTGCGGAATGCATTTCTAAGGCGCCCTCCCGTTCCACACAATTCCAGGGTATCCCTACGCACTCCAGCGCCAGTGAAGTGCATTTGAACTGACCTCACCTTTGTATGCGTGGCGCTCCCTCAGGACTGAACCCCCCTGACAGTGCAGCATTCCCTCAGCACTGACCCTCCCACAGTGCGGCGCTCCCTCAGCACTGACCCTCCCACAGTGCGGCACTCCCTCAGCACTGACCCTCCCACAGTGCAGCACTCCCTCAGCACTGACCCTCCCACAGTGCGGCGCTCCCTCAGCACTGACCCTCCCACAGTGCGGCACTCCCTCAGCACTGACCCTCCCACAGTGCAGCACTCCCTCAGCACTGACCCTCCCACAGTGCGGCGCTCCCTCAGCACTGACCCTCCCACAGTGCGGCACTCCCTCAGCACTGACCCTCCCACAGTGCGGCGCACCCTCAGCACTGACCCTCCCACAGTGCGGCACTCCCTCAGCACTGACCCTGCCACAGTGCGGCGCTCCCTCAGCACTGACCCTCCCACAGTGCGGGCGCTCCCTCAGCACTGACCCTCCCACAGTGCGGCGCTCCCTCAGCACTGACCCTCCCACAGTGCGGCACTCCCTCAGCACTGACCCTCCCACAGTGCGGCACTCCCTCAGCACTGACCCCCCCACAGTGCGGCACTCCCTCAGCACCCACCCTCCCACAGTGCGGCGCTCCCTCGGCACCGACCCTCCCACAGTGCGGCGCTCCCTCAGCACCGACCCTCTCACAGTGCGGCGCTCCCTCAGCACTGACCCTCCCACAGTGCGGCGCTCCCTCAACACTGACCCTCCCACAGTGCGGTGCTCCCTCAGCACTGACCCTCCCACAGTGCGGCACTCCCTCAGCACTGACCCTCCCACAGTGCGGCGCTCCCTCAGCACCGACCCTCCCACAGTGCGGCGCTCCCTCAGCACTGACCCTCCCACAGTGCAGCGCTCCCTCAGCACTGACCCTCCCACAGTGCGGCGCTCCCTCAGCACTGACCCTCCCACAGTGCGGCGCTCCCTCAGCACTGACCCTCCCACAGTGCGGCGCTCCCTCAGCACTGACCCTCCCACAGTGCGGCGCTCCCTCAGCACTGACCCTCCCACAGTGCGGCGCTCGCTCAGCACTGACCCTCCCACAGTGCGGCGCTTCCTTTTGGTTTAATTTGATTTATTGTTGTCACATGTATTGGGATACAGTGAAGAGTATTGTTTCTTGCGAGCTCTCCAGACAAGGCATACCGTTCATAGAGAAGGAAAGGAGAGGGTGCAGAATGTAGTGTTACAGTCACAGCTAGGGTGTAGAGAAAGATCAACTTAATGCGAGGTAGGTCCATTCAAAAGTCTGACAGCAGCAGGGAAGAAGCTGTTCTTGAGTCGGTCGGTACGTGACCTCAGACTTTTGTATCTTTTTCCCGACGGAAGAAGGTGGAAGAGAGAATGTTCGGGGTGCATGGGGTCCTTGATTATGCTGGCTGCTTTTCCCGAGGCAGCGGGAAGTGTAGACAGAGTCAATGGATGGGAGGCTGGTTTGTGTGATGGATTGGGCTACATTCACGACCTTTTGTAGTTCCTTGCGGTCTTGGTCAGAGCAGGAGCCATACCAAGCTGTGATACATGCGGAAAGAATGCTTTCTTTGGTGCATCTGTAAAAGTTGTTGAGAGTTGTAGCGGACATGCCAAGTTTCCTTCGTCTTCTGAGAAAGTTGAGGCGTTGGTGGGGCTTTCCTGACTATAGCATTGGTGTGGGTGGGCCAGGATAGGTTGTTGGTGATCTGGACAGCTAAAAACCTGAAGCATTCGTGCATTTCTACTCCCTCAGCACTGACCCTCCCACAGTGCGGCGCTCCCTCAGCACTGACCCTCCCACAGTGCGGCGCTCCCTCAGCACTGACCCTCCCACAGTGCAGCGCTCCCTCAGCACTGACCCTCCGACAGCGCAGCGCTCCCTCAGCACTGACCCTCCCACAGTGAGTCACTCCCTCAGCACTGACCCTCCCACAGTGCGGCGCTCCCTCAGCACTGACCCTCCCACAGTGCGGCGCTCCCTCAGCACTGACCCTCCCACAGTGCGGCGCTCCCTCAGCACTGACCCTCCCACAGTGCGGCACTCCCTCAGCACTGACCCTCCCACAGTGCGGCACTCCCTCAGCACTGACCCTCCCACAGTGAGTCAGTCCCTCAGCACTGACCCTCCCACAGTGCGGCGCTCCCTCAGCACTGACCCTCCCACAGTGCGGCGCTCCCTCAGCACTGGCGCCGGGAGTGTCGGCCTGTTTAGTCATTGTCCTTGTGAATTTTAACTGTTTGCAGTGTCCGTATCACGAATGTTTTAAAAGAAAGTGTGTGGCAGGATACATCCAGCTGCCAGCACACTTTGTGAATCTTTCTCCTGCACTAACACACAGCACAGAGTTAGTTGATGCACAGTGCCCTCCGGCCAGGGTAGAGGGCCTCCAGTGTCACCCTGCCTGAGCGCTGCTTGTTGCTGGCTCACCATCCACCACAAATGGGCCGGTTGGGAAGACTGCCCAAATTGGCTTTTGTTTTATTGTTTTTTGGGTGCTTTACAAGGTCTATATTTAAACTTTTAAAAAAAGAGCCAGCAAGTGGGTGGGGGTGGGGCGGGGTGGTTGGCGGTGGTCTGGGAATGTGGCGCATCAGGATAAAAGAAGGAGCTATCATTTTTTTTTTATTAGGAACAGCAGTTGAAAACAAAAACAGGCCCTGTGGGAGTGGAGGGGAGGACACAGCATCCAAACGGCAATGCAGAATTATTCAGCGAACACAGGGAGAGGATGTAGACTGTGTGAGAGAAATTTTTACATCGTGCGCATGTGTGTGTGTATGCGCGCGCGTGTGTGCGTGCGTGTGTGTGTACGTGCGAGCGTGTGTGTGTACGTGTGAGCGTGTGTGTGTACGTGTGAGCGTGTGTGTGTACGTGCGAGCGTGTGTGTGTACGTGCGAGCGTGTGTGTGTACGTGCGAGCGTGTGTGTGTACGTGCGAGCGTGTGTGTGTACGTGCGCGCACGTGTGTACGTGCGAGTGAGCGTGTGTGTGTACGTGCGCGCGCATGCGTGTGTGTGTACGTGCGAGCGCGTGTGTGTGTACGTGCGAGCGCATGTGTGTGTACGTGCGAGCGTGTGTGTGTACGTGCACGCGAGCGTGTGTGTGTACGTGCGAGTGAGCGTGTGTGTGTACGTGCGAGTGAGCGTGTGTGTGTACGTGCGAGTGAGCGTGTGTATGTACGTGCAAGTGAGCGTGTGTGTGTACGTGCGCGCACGTGTGTGTGTACGTGCGCGCGCATGCGTGTGTGTACGTGCGAGCGCATGCGTGTGTGTACGTGCGAGCACATGTGTGTGTACGTGCGAGCAAGCGTGTGTGTGTGTACGTGCGAGCAAGCGTGTGTGTGTGTACGTGCGAGCAAGCGTGTGTGTGTGTACGTGCGAGCAAGCGTGTGTGTGTACGTGCACGCGAGCGTGTGTGTGTACGTGCGAGTGAGCGTGTGTGTGTACGTGCGAGTGAGCGTGTGTGTGTACGTGCGAGCGCATGTGTGTGTACGTGCGAGCAAGCGTGTGTGTGTGTACGTGCGAGCAAGCGTGTGTGTGTGTACGTGCGAGCAAGCGTGTGTGTGTGTACGTGCGAGCAAGCGTGTGTGTGTGTACGTGCGAGCAAGCGTGTGTGTGTGTACGTGCGAGCAAGCGTGTGTGTGTGTACGTGCGAGCAAGCGTGTGTGTGTACGTGCGAGCAAGCGTGTGTGTGTGTACGTGTGCGCATGTAAAGATGTGCAGGTTAGGTGGATTGGCCATGCTAAATTGCCCCTTAGTGTCAGGGGGCTAGCTAGGGACAATGCTTGGGGTTACAGAGATAGGGCCTGGGTGGGATTGTAGTCATTGCAGACTTGTTGGGCCAAATGGCCTCCCTCTTTCGGGATTCTATGAATGTTGGCCCAGCCAGCGACACCCATACCCCATGAACAAATAAGAAAAAAAGAGAGAGGCATTGTGTTGAAGTTATTTACAACGCCTGTTTGGCCTCAACTGAAGTATTCTGTACGGTTCTGGGTGCCACACTTTTGGAAGGATGTGAACCTATTGGAGAGTGAGAGAGAGAGAGAGAGAGCGTGGATAAGATTGAGGGGAACGGTTCCAGGGATGAGGGGACTTCAGCGACGAGGATCGATGGGAGAAGTTGGGACTGTTCTCCCCGGGGAAGAGAAGGTTAAGAGGAGATTTGATTGAGTGGTTCAAAATCATGAGGGGGCCAGGGGCAGAGTGGAGAGGGAGAGACCGCGTTCCCATTGGCGGGGAGAGGGAGAGACTGCGTTCCCATTGGCAGAGAGAGGGAGAGACTGCGTTCCCATTGGCGGGGAGAGGGAGAGACTGCATTCCCATTGGCAGAGAGAGGGAGAGACTGCGTTCCCATTGGCAGAGAGAGGGAGAGACTGTGTTCCCATTGGCAGGGAGAGGGAAAGACTGCATTCCCATTGGCAGAGAGAGGGAGAGACTGTGTTCCCAAAGTAGAGAGAGGGAGAGACTGCGTTCCCATTGGCAGAGAGAGGGAAGCTGCGTTCCCATTGGCAGGGAGAGGGAGAGGCTGTGTTCCCATTGGCGGGGAGAGGGAGAGACTGTGTTCCCAAGGTAGAGAGAGGGAGAGACTGCGTTCCCATTGGCAGAGAGAGGGAGAGCTGCGTTCCCATTGGCAGAGAGAGGGAGAGACTGCGTTCCCATTGGCAGAGAGAGGGAGAGACTGTGTTCCCATCAGTGTAGAGAGGGAGAGACTGCGTTCCCATTGGCAGGGAGAGGCTGTGTTCCCATTGGCGGGGAGAGGGAGTGACTGTGTTCCCAAGGTAGAGAGAGGGAGAGACTGTGTTCCCATTAGTGGAGAGAGGGAGAGACTGCGTTCCCATTGGATTGAGACCCGGGGTTGGGGGACAGAGTTTTAAGGGGATTGGTGAAAGAAGCGATGGAGACACGAGCGGAAGAATTTTCACACAGCGAGCAGTTCGGGCCTGGAAGGCGCTGTCCGAGAGTGTGGCGGAGGCAGAGTTGACTGAGGCTTTGGAAAGGGAATGGGATCGTTATCCAAAGAGAGAGATTTGTAGGATTGCCCGGAAAAGCCTGGGGGAATGGCTGCGTGTTCTCCCTGTGGAGAGAGGAACGGAGTGGGGAGAAGGCTGGGGGAGTGGGTATCAGTGTGTTCCCCCCGTAGGGAGGGGGGAACGGAGCGGGGAGAAGGCTGGGGGAGTGGGTCTCAGTGTGTACCCCCTGTAGGGGGAGGGGAACGGAGCGGGGAGAAGGCTGGGGGAGTGGGTCTCAGTGTGTTCCCCCTGTAGGAAGAGGGGAACGGAGCGGGGGGAAGGCTGGGGGAGTGGGTCTCAGTGTGTTCCCCCTGTAGGAAGAGGGGAACGGAGCGGGGGGAAGGCTGGGGGAGTGGGTCTCAGTGTGTTCCCCCTGTAGGGAGAGGGGAACGGAGCGGGGAGAAGGCTGGGGGAGTGGCTCTCAGTGTGTTCCCCCTGTAGGGAGAGAGGGACGGAGCGGGGAGAAGGCTGGGGGTGTGGGTCTCAGTGTGTTCCCCCTGTAGGGAGAGAGGGACGGAGCGGGGAGAAGGCTGGGGGAGTGGCTCTCAGTGTGTTCCCCTGGAGAGAGAGGAACGGAGCGGGGAGAAGGCTGGGGGAGTGGGTCTCGGTGTGTTCCCCCTGTAGGGAGAGGGGAACGGAGCGGGGAGAAGGCTGGGGGAGTGGGTCTCAGTGTGTTCCCCCTGTAGAGAGAGGAACGGAGCGGGGAGAAGGCTGGGGGAGTGGGTCTCAGTGTGTTCCCCTGGAGAGAGAGGAACGGTGTATGCGTTCTGCGATTCTCACAGCAGAACAGTTTGCCTAAACAAATAGCTTCAGCCGGTAGTGTCCCCTTTTCGTGCGAGGTATCACAGCTGTGAACGTGGTGGAAGTGTGCTGCAGCGGGGGCTCCCACTCAGGTCCTGGCTGCAGCCAGAATTACTGGCGCTCGTCTCTGCTGCGTGTGAGCTGTACGGAGTGTCTGTGGAAGGGCTTGCACCTTTCCCCCCACTTCCCCAGCGAAGTCTCTGTGATATTTTCCCCTCATGTTTAATTCACTTCTTTGCCTGGCTTGTCCTCTCTCTCTCTGCTCTGCTGCTGAGTAACTTCGATTTGAGCTCCATTCCTCTGGGGCTCGTGTGTGGCTCCAAGACGATTGAAGTCTCGCTCTGCGGAGGAGAGTCCCAGAATTCAGCTGAACGTAGCCAGTGCCAGTGCGGAGGCTGCCGGAGGTGCTGTCTCTCTGATGAGACATTGAACTGAGGCCTGAGGGGTGGTGGATGTGAAAGATCGAGTGGTGCCATTCGGGGCGGCGGGGAATCCTCCCAGTGGCCTGGGCCCAAGATTGATTTATTCCTTATCCATTTGTGGGATACGGGCATTGGTAGCCAGGACCCAGCATTCACTCCCCATCCCTCATCGCCCCCTCGGGAATGGGGTGGGTGAGCCGCCATCTCGAACGCACCACAGTCCCCGTGTGTGGGGTAGGTACACCCACAGTGCTGTTAGGGAGGGAGTTGCGGGATTGCTATTGGACATCAGTCAGTCCCATGTGGTGTAGGTACACCCACAGTGCTGTTAGGGAGGGAGTTCCGGGATTATTATTGGACATCAGTCAGTCCCCGTGTGTGGGGTAGGTACACCCACAGTGCTGTTCGGGAGGGATTTCCAGGATTGTTATTGGACATCAGTCAGTCCCCGTGTGTGGGGTAGGTCCACCCACAGTGCTGTTAGGGAGGGAGTTGCGGGATTGCTATTGGACATCAGTCAGTCCCATGTGGTGTAGGTACACCCACAGTGCTGTTAGGGAGGGAGTTCCGAGATTGTTATTGGACATCAGTCAGTCCCCGTGTGTGGGGTAGGTACACCCACAGTGCTGTTAGGGAGGGATTTCCAGGATTGTTATTGGACATCAGTCAGTCCCCGTGTGTGGGGTAGGTACACCAATAGTGCTGTTAGGGAGGGAGTTCCAGGATCAGTATTGGACATCAGTCAGTCCCCGTGTGTGGGGTAGGTACACCAATAGTGCTGTTAGGGAGGGAGTTCCAGGATCAGTGTTGGACATCAGTCAGTCCCCGTGTGTGGGGTAGGTACACCCACAGTGCTGTTAGGGAGGGAGTTGCGGGATTGCTATTGGACATCAGTCAGTCCCATGTGGTGTAGGTACACCCACAGTGCTGTTAGGGAGGGAGTTCCGAGATTGTTATTGGACATCAGTCAGTCCCCGTGTGTGGGGTAGGTACACCCACAGTGCCGTTAGGGAGGGATTTCCAGGATTGTTATTGGACATCAGTCAGTCCCCGTGTGTGGGGTAGGTACACCAATAGTGCTGTTAGGGAGGGAGTTCCAGGATCAGTATTGGACATCAGTCAGTCCCCGTGTGTGGGGTAGGTACACCAATAGTGCTGTTAGGGAGGGAGTTCCAGGATCAGTGTTGGACATCAGTCAGTCCCCGTGTGTGGGGTAGGTACACCCACAGTGCTGTTAGGGAGGGAGTTGCGGGATTGCTATTGGACATCAGTCAGTCCCTGTGTGTGGGGTAGGTACACCCACAGTGCTGTTAGTGAGGGAGTTCCGGGATTATTGTTGGACATCAGTCAGTCCCCGTGTGTGGGGTAGGTACACCCACAGTGCTGTTAGGGAGGGATTTCCAGGATTGTTATTGGACATCAGTCAGTCCCCGTGTGTGGGGTAGGTACACCAGTAGTGCTGTTAGGGAGGGAGTTCCAGGATCAGTATTGGACATCAGTCAGTCCCCGTGTGTGGGGTAGGTACATCAATAGTGCTGTTAGGGAGGGAGTTCCAGGATCAGTGTTGGACATCAGTCAGTCCCGTGTGTGGGGTAGGTACACCCACAGTGCTGTTAGGGAGGGAGTTGCGGGATTGCTATTGGACATGTCAGTCCCTGTGTGTGGGGTAGGTACACCCACAGTGCTGTTAGGGAGGGAGTTCCGGGATTGTTATTGGACATCAGTCAGTCCCCGTGTGTGGGGTAGGTACACCCACAGTGCTGTTAGGGAGGGAGTTCCGGGATTGCTATTGGACATCAGTCAGTCCCATGTGGTGTAGGTACACCCACAGTGCTGTTAGGGAGGGAGTTCCGAGATTGTTATTGGACATCAGTCAGTCCCCGTGTGTGGGGTAGGTACACCCACAGTGCTGTTAGGGAGGGATTTCCAGGATTGTTATTGGACATCAGTCAGTCCCCGTGTGTGGGGTAGGTCCACCCACAGTGCTGTTAGGGAGGGAGTTGCGGGATTGCTATTGGACATCAGTCAGTCCCTGTGTGTGGGGTAGGTACACCCACAGTGCTGTTAGGGAGGGAGTTCCAGGATTGTTATTGGACATCAGTCAGTCCCCGTGTGTGGGGTAGGTACACCCGCAGTGCTGTTAGGGAGGTAGTTCCAGGATTGTTTTTGGACATCAGTCAGTCCCCGTGTGTGGGGTAGGTACACCCACAGTGCTGTTAGGGAGGAAGCTTCAGGATTTTGACCCCAGCCACAGTGAAGGAACGGCCGATATATTTCCAAGTTGGGATGGTGAGTGGCTCGGAGGGGGAACTTGCAGGTGGGGGTGTTCCCCATGTGTCTGCTGCCCCCCCCCTGTCCTTCTAGATGGTAGAGGTGGCGGGATAGGAAGGTGCTGTGGAAGGAGCCTTGGTGAGTCGCTGCGGTGCATCTTGTAGATGGTACACACGGCTGCCGCTGTGCGTCGGTGGTGGAGGGAGTGAATGTTTGTGGTTAGCGTGTCGATTGAGCGGGGCTGCTTTGTCCTGGATGGTGTCGAACCTCTTGAGTGTTTTTGGAAACGCACTCATCCAGGCAAGTGGAGAGTGTTCCATCACACTCCTGACTTGTGCCTTGTAGCTGATGGACAAGCTTTGGGGGGAGTCAGGAGGTGAGTTACTCTGCGCAGGATTCCCAGCCTCTGACCTGCTCTGGTAGCCACAGTATTTATATGGCTGGGTCCAGCTCAATTTCTGGTCAGTGGTAGCCCCCAGG